>NC_142083.1:48078962-48378962 GCF_054644295.1 Miniopterus natalensis
TAATTTTGGTAACATAGTGTACTCCTTTTAAATGGAGCTCCTTCTTCTTAGGCATGTCATATGTTTTCTAGTTTGCATATCAATTTGTTATGGGATGTACAGTAGTATACATTTGAGAAATTTGAGATATCCAGCTTATTGCTATTTTTAATTCATAACTTGGCATTTTTTTAATATTTTAACCAAAAACAGGTGATTTTTAAATAAATGGTGGTCATTTCTGTTAAGATATGGGGAACAAGAAGAAAGACATTTTAAATAATTTATTTTTAAAGTTAGCTGTAAACTTGCTTTTCTTTGAAAATGTGTCTTCAATATTCACTTATACATGAATCTGATTTAAAAATCACAGAATTCTCAAAATAAAGGCTTGATGTGGGTTTAACTAGTGGCATCATTAAAATATACTGTCAATTATTTTTATTTAATTCAAACAAAAGCAGTTTTCATTTTATATTATTATTCTTGGTTTTGTCATGAAATTGCTGGCCCATTCTTAAAGTTTTGCTGGAGCATCTACATTATAATTTTTACAAAGAATGGTATAAAAAACAAAAGGCTCTGAGACAAGGTGGACTTTCATCTTCAAAGGGTTCAACACTAAAATAAATTGAGTTGACCAATCATTTTGCGTACAGATCGCAGACCTGTGCTCACTAGGGGCTTGCTGTCAGATTGGGATGCACCTGGCTGTAGGATGTCTGCCTTTTCAACTTTTCCTGGAAGCAGAGCTATGAGCTTGTGATGTTCATTCTGCACCATCAAAATACGTGGGGTGGTGCTATTCCCAATCCACAATTGCTGCTTGAAACATGAGGGATAACACTTTTTCCCTTTTAGTATTATAGTGATTAAAGTGCTTTTAAAGAAAGAAGACCTAAAATTTGAAACCAGGCATGTAAGACAGCTTTAAATTATGTGATTCACACTTATGCCAGATGCTGCTAGAAGAATTCCTTGGTTTCTCATTAACATGAAGCAGTCCCTTTAGACTTCACACATAGTGGCCACTCACAAGCACATACACATTCATGCAAATTCTAGGAATGATCAACTGCCTGCATTCATCTGTACAAGTTCCAACAGAGAAAATTCAAGAAAACAATGCATTTCAAGAAGATGAGCTGCCATTGAAAAGCTGTCATTCTTTTTCCAAGCCTTGATGTGCTTGGAATGAATGTTCTTAATGGACTTGGCTAATTGTTTTGTGATGTCATTTCTGAGTTTATTCAAAATCTATTTAAAAAGGCACTGCTTAGGCATGGATAAAATTAAGAACTTTCATTTCAGGTGAAACTGATGATGACAAAACTGTTAATTTCTGTTGATAACTGCTTTTGTATACAGAATGCTTGCATTTATAGAACCGTAGCTTAAATAGTCACATAAAGATTTAAACTAATGTGTTTTCAAGTAACATTTCATTTTATTTTTTCAATTTCTCATTGTGCCCTACTCTATGGCTTGATCTTCAGTTTATTTTTTATTTATTTATTTTTTATGTGGTTGTTCATTGAGTTTACACACGGTCATTTTATTGAGTTCTATGAGTAGACCGCTTTGATAGGTTCTGACTTTTTAATTATAGTTCAGGATTAGAAATGATTTGGTTGGTGTGAAATCGCTAATGTTTTTGTCCAGAGCCTATAGAGTTCCTTTTCTCTCTTTTGCAAACCAAAAAACATGAAGCAAACTGGAGACTGAATTAAGTAGATCATAAATGTGAATGTTACTCTACTAAAAATATTGTTCTATTTAAACAAAATCAATAATGAAACACAGCTCAAATCTTTATATTTGTTTGCATTTCTATCATGTGTCCATTTACCTGTCTACCTATTTCTTGATCTATGTATTTATAACTCATTTGCTTTCTTTCTCCAAGGCTATATTGAGGAAACACACTTATCAGTTAATAGATAAAATAAATTTATCTTTGTACTAGTAAATATAATAGTAAAGGAATAGTTTTAATTTAAAAGAGACTATAAGAATTTTTATAACTTATAGACTATGTTCTATATTAGAGTTGTTTTGCATTCCAAGAGAATGTAATCACTGTGAGGGTAAGGACATCATGTAGTTTTTTTTCTTTATAATCCTTATACAGTTATGATTCTGCTTATAATGAGTTTTGAAACACTGACAAACTTACAAAATCTATTTAACCTTGCAATATGTAAAATGTATAAAAATTAAACAAGATAATAGGTAGTCATAAAATTATTCTTTCCAAAGAATTGGGAAATGAAAAGGGGATTTTAAAATTACAAAATATAAAAATGAACACTATTAAAATTCAGCCCAATCACAAAATTTACATTCTTCTTCTTTTGGGAATATTTTTGAAAATAATGTTGTTTTTCATTATCATCATCTAATAAGTGCCTCAATATATACATCATTGTACAGAGGATAAATGGTTCCTCTGGAAGCTATTTTTTAAAATAAAGAAATAGCATTCAAATGGATAGAGTTACAAAAGAATATACTGATAGAAATAATGAAAGATTCTGCACTGAAGCATGGATCACATATATATTTACATTAATGTCAAGTAGATTGTTTATTTCTGGTGGTGGAGTAGGTATTGACTGTTAAGATGTTAGACTTGAGGAGAATTTGGATTAATACCTCTTGAATGGTCAAGATTTCTTGGAGGAGGAGTATTTCAGGCACTTTTTGAAGGAAGATAAGATTTCTAGATCTTAGGGACTTGGTAAATAGGTATTATGAGAGAAAGGACAATCTCTCAAAAGGTAGTTTTTAAAAGTCATAAATTTGCAAAGAAATTCCAGGACTTGAGCAAAATCTTCGGGAAAACCTCCTTTTCCCTCATGTCAACGAACCAATTGAAAATTTGAATTGTTGAATCGAGACACAGCTGTATACTTAAAAATATTCGAATGGAGAAAATATTATCAACATTTAATGTAAAGAAGTCATCCTATACTAAGCAAATAATTCTTCTTGCTATCTTCCTAACATCATTCAAATGTACTTTTGTAAATTATACTCTTCCTGGAACTATTAAAATAATCTACTAATTCTGATCCTAGTTACAGCTGTCACTTAATCTATTCCTGATAAATTGTCACACTTGTAACTTTGTTCTTTTTCTCATTTTAAAATTGCACAATGTTAGTGAAATGTTTAGACAAGTAACCTTATGAAGGAAGAAGTGTAGGTTAAAATAAATGTAACATTATATAATTTTGTGTTGTCTCTGCAAATAGTTTAAAAATAAAAAAGAATAAAATTACTTATTTGACATTTCAAAGCATTGAAATAAGCCTTGATCATACCTATAGTTATTATAAACTCCCACGATCTACCATTGAAAGAATCTTTACTTATAGTTGGAATCATCATTAACAGGTATATCAGCTGTATTTGCTAATTTTTGAAGCACTCATTTTCTCCCTTAATTTTGTTTTTGTTTTTGTTTGAACCTTACTTTATGATTCTCATAATTAGTACACAAACCGACCACACTGGAATATAGTTTGGAGAATAGATCATAGAACTAAAGAGAACTACAATGTGTACCATGATATAAATATTCACATAAATGGGAAAGACTAGTCGTTTCCCCCAATATTTTAAACCTTTGGATAACTAGTACATGTGGATTAAAAATTAGAATCTAGGGCTGGATTTTTTGCTCTTTATACAGATGATTTCCTCCATCTGCATAGATCACATCTGCTCTCTCTTTGGGAGTCCTTTTTATTATAACAGCCATATTTTAATTGTTCATATTGCTCTTTCATTTATGACTAAAATATTAGGGATCTTTTTCCTTCTGAATTGTAAAAAGCAACTCAGAGATTTCTGAATATAATGTACAGTATGCCTTAAAACCTTAATGCACACCTCTTTTCTGAGGTAGGTATTTCTTAATGCAATTCAATGCAGCAACAATTGCGTGTGTGTAGTGGCCACACACCAGCAGCACTCTGCAGCTGTACTGTGTGTAGTTTGCATTCAGAGAGAATTGGCCTCCGAGTGTCAGAGAGAATGTATTCAAAGGTGCTCCACATATGGCTGTTGGTAGTGATAATAAAATAAAATGAGGGCTATAATTAAATGCAGTCAAAGAGTTAAAACTAGAAATCAAATATATTTTAGCCTTACTGTGATATGATGCAGTCATTGTTGCTTCTTACAAATAGGATTTTAATTTAAATTGCTTTCTCATTTGATTTATTATTCTGAATATAGAGGGATTTCTTTGTATATTTTTGAGAATCTGAAGAGAAAAAGTGGAATGGAAACATCTGGATCCCACCACAGAGTTTTCGTAGCTGTAAGTGATTCTGTCAGAGAATCCCAGGAAAGGACAATAACTAGCAAAGTCAGCAATCCTAACCTTACGGTTACTTGTGGTCAAAGGGTGAGTTAAAAGAGTCCCTAATTTGATAGGTAAAAACATATCCATTCAAAAGTGATCCCCCCCGGGTGCTGCTTCCTGGGTCTCCCTGACGTTCAGAGTAGGACTTTTCAATTTGAGATAGAGCATTAAGACACATGGCATTAGATTCAGTTATCCCTGATATATTTAGTTCTTCTGCAACACCAAATTGAACTGGTTGTCATTTTCAACCTGTGAAAGTTAAACTCTGTCAGTGGAAAAGAGACAGCCCTGAAGTGTGCAAGCAGGAAACACTAAAAAAAATATAGTCATCATATTTTTCAGAAAGCAAAATTAGTATGAAATGAAATATGGATAATAATTATATGGAATAAGAGTACTTCAGGAGCAAAATACAAATTGGATAAGATAACAGGAACATTTTGCAAGCTTATTTGAGGGTTCAGCATGACATTCCTGGTGGAAGCTGAGTTTTTTAATGAGGCTAATCTTAAATATACATTCAGATTTTATGAAATATATTCTAAATATTAAATATTCTTATTTTAACATATTTAAACATTACTACAAGTTACTGTTAACTTGTAGTCAATTTTACTAATTTTATTAATGGAAGGTTTCATAGGTTTACTATAATATGCCCAAACTAGAATAACTATTCTAATTTTAAGGATATAGTACCATTTATTTTAATATTTGACTTCTGAAAATGATTATTTTGTTACACTTTTATAAAATTCTGGGGGATAAAAAGAGATATTATCAAAGGTTCAGTTTCATGGAGAAGAATTTTTAAGTTAAATGTTTCTGGTTTATTGTATCTGGTCACACTGTGATTTGTGTTTTATTTCCTGATCTCACCTTCTCAAAATAATTGCACAAAAACAAACAGAGATTTCAAATGTTCTAGTATGTTCACTATTGGTATGATGTATATGCCACCCTGACATTAGAATATCTGACCAAAATTCTCATTTACTATGTCTATGTAACAAATCCAGTCTTCAAAGTATATTCTGAGTGTGAAAATGAAAATAGACATTTAATATGCAGCCTGAGCTAGAAAAAGGTGCTGATATTGTAATTAATATTGTACCATAATATCTTTTTAATCTATCATGCCGCCTTTTTGCCCTTTATGTTATGTCAGAAAGTAGTGTAATGAATGAATATGTCTGTGAGCATCAGCTTGAATTGGGTGAAAAGTGAAGCAACATGATATTTAATGTGATTAAGGCAGGTATAGATTCAAATTTATTAGCTCTAAAACAATCAGATGTAAAACCAATGATGATAAAGCATCACATAGTTTTAAAACGGTGATTCCCCCCCCCCGATCTTATTTTAAACTTTAATTCAAATAAAGCAGTTGATTATATATTTAAGAATTAACTGACTGTGTAATGTTTCCTCGGAAGCTAACTGACAATAATAAAACATCAGAATATTAAGCATTTTAGGAGAAAAACGAGGATGTATTATTAAATCAGAGAAGATTTGACGTAAACCTGACTTGAAACAGCTGTTTAGGGGATTAGTGTAGAGCCTTTTCCAGCCTGAGAAGTGCTCTTCATTTTTCATATCAGAAGAGGGCACTAGTGGTCCACTTTTAATAACAGCAAAGCTTTTCTTTTGTTATACCACATTTGATAATAAATAAATATAATTTTCTATTTAATGTTGAGGCAATTGTGTGAACAATTAAGACTAAATATATACTGTTAGGTTAAAAACTTAAGTAATTGAATTTTGTTCGTGAAAATAGTCTTATACCTTTTTCTTTTTATCTAAGTATATGGCACAAAATTAAGAAGTTTTGTTGTAGTTCAACTAGAGTACCAATTCTTATTGTTTAACGCCCACACTAATGACTGGGATAATGGAATATATTAATTTTTACACACACACACACACACACACCATTTCAGTGAACTATATTTTAATCTCTCACCATTCACCAAACTAGAGCCACCGCCCCCAGGAAAGTACTATTTTATACCTTGCACATCAGTATTTATTTCCAATATCAATTGTGACATGAAATAAATTAACATAATACATTATCCTATAATTTCCCGTTTGATTAAACAGATGGCCCATGTGTGTACTTCATGGGATGACTGCACTTTACATCTCTCCAGGTCTCCATTAAAAGATAACCTGCAAATACATTGGGTAAACTCATTGACCGCCATCTCTGTGTCCAGGCGATCCCTTTAGAATAAGTGTGACTAGACGGCGTGGGGTTCTGAGTCCACAACTTGAGTAACTGAAGGTTTCAGAGAGGCAACGAGAGCTGGTATAGCCGCCCTCAGTCCAGGTTTCGGAGGCAGGCCCGCGAGTACCTGGAGAAAGGATAGATGCAAGCTGGCAGCCTCTTCAGGACTCTTTCCTGAACTTACCAGGATCTCCCCCCTCTCCCCAGGGCCTTCCATGTAAGTGCTAAGATGTTGGGACATGCATTATGTTTTACATTTTTGGTTAAGTTTTGCAGAAAATCATATGGCTAAGTAGTACTTGTATTATAATGGAAAAAGGTGTGAGGAAAAACCCTCCAAAAATGAAATCCACTTGTCAGTTTGAATTTGACATGTTTTATTACATAGAAAAACCTGTCAACTAAAATTTTAGAGATTTACACCTAAGTTGTGACTGAAAACAGGTAATTGTCCTTTCAAAACAGGTATTTTGAGTATATAAATGCAAATTTTGGTCGCTATGTACACATACAGTTATCTATTTTGCTTACAAAGTGAATTTTAAAATTTTAAGAACTGTTTCTGGTATTTAGAAATACTGAGAGTGACTTAAGAGAGTGAGAACTTAGGCAACTTGCTTTTTAAACAAAAGTGTACAGGTATATATTTGAATTTTGTCCAGTCAGTCAACTCACAATGCCACTACTACATATTGAAGAGCACATAGCTTTCCAAGATTTTGTAATGCAATTATAAGTACTTATTTGATGATGAAATATTTAAGAATACTCATATTTGATTAATATTAGTAAATAAACTATCCCCAATAATGAAAATGTTTTATAGATATTTGAATCTTTAATACAAAAGCTTTGTTCTCCATTAGGAAATGGATTACTTCTCTAGAGCCGAAGGTATGGTGCTGAGTTTGTGAAGCGCAGCCCGAAATTGTTCCTCTAGAAACAGGCGGGGCGGGAGCGCTTCCCCGATGTGTCGGGCCGCCCCATTTCCCTGGGGTTTCTGATTTTAAAAGATCGCCATTACTTTGCTCTTTCTTCTTGCATCTTCAATGGGGGGCGGGGGAGACAGAGACAGAGAGGTAAGAAAGACAGGAGGAAGGGGAAAGAGACAGAGAAGCATAAAAGCAGGGAAGAGTAAAAACTGGGAGTGTCAGGAGGAAGCAGAGAAGGCAGGAGGGAGAGAGGCTGCTGGGGACAGGGACCTGCACGGTGACTGACGCTGGGGTTTGGTACCAGCTGAGGAGCTGCCATCCTGGCAGCAGCGCTGGGATGGCACATCTCAGCTCTCAGAACAACGTGATTTAAAGAAACCCTGTGACTCAGGGGGTAGCTTTGGCATTGAGTCTGTGAGAAAAGGAAGTTTTGCCTTTGTATTGCTCTTCAAATATAAGAGAAAATCCTTTTCCTGCCAACATAGATAAAAAAGCTGTCCAATTATTACAATGCCAGCTTTCTCTTTACAAATATCAAGTGTAATTAAAGGAAAAAGCTAAATATTATAGAGAAAATAAGATGGAAAATGTTGGCTGATGGAAATTGGCTTGGTATGGGCTTTGTGGATGGATGGCATTTACTAAATTGCACCAACTCTGCTTTAGGTTTTTAGTCAGCGTTAAAGGCTGAATCATTCCTCAGCATTAGAGGCAGCCACGAAAGGACGTATCATCTGCTCAAATATTTTTCCCTGATAATTTTTCATCAGCCTCTTCTACAACCAGGCCTGTTTTGGCTGTGAGTAGTCATAGACTAGAAGCTTCCCATGTCATGTTACAGTTCTGTGCACTTTTTATTTTCAACCATTATTTCTGATGGGCCTATTCTGTGTGCTTCTGACCTTTGCCTAAAGGGCTGGGGCTAATTTGTGTGGTCTTTTTACTGGCATTTGCTATTATTCAGGTTTCTCTGCTTTCCTTTAATGCCTACTTAAATATTTTCTCATCTTACCCTTAAGCAAAATGTCAAATTCTTGGCAGGCAAAACATTGCACTTCCTTGGATAAAAGGAAAGCACTATCCACTCCAGCACTTCATCTATCTATTTACTAGTGATGTGCATCCTTTGGGCCTTCTGTACACACTGAGAGAGCATCCAGCGAAATACTACATTGTTAGCTGATGACAGCAGAGCAAAAAAAATAGCTGTATTCAACTTTATTTGTGTATGTAAATATATAAAAATTATATATATATATATACACACACAACATTTTTCTGTTCCTATGCACTCCTAGATGTTGCTCCAAGTGGCTGTGAGGAAAAGAAAGTAGAATTATACAAGCACTAAAAAAATGTGGTAAACCTACATATAGGTACTGAAATGAAAAACTACTTGAGATATATTGATATAGGTAAAAGAAAAAACTGTCATAGAACAGCATTAGTAATATGATGATTCTCTAGGTTTAAAATAGTAACAGAAAAACAAAAGAAAGTGTAAATAATGGTTTTCCCAGTTGAGGGGGATTGTGGGAGAAAGCCAAACAGTTTGAAATGCATCCCTCATTAAAATAACAATAGTGGCAGTGGTGGTGTTCATCCTAGAAGCTGAGGAGCTCTACTCATTCCATTTCATCTTTATGATGTGATGGTGAAAAAACTTAAATCGGCTTTAAAAATATTTTATGAAAGTATCTTTTAGAATCAGAAGAGCATAGAACTACTTAGTGGACAAGAAGGAAATTATAGCATTGATTTATTATTAGCAAGTAGTTTATATTACCTAATCAACTAAAACACAATGCCCCTTTTTTTCCATCACTTGGGATTCTGTTCCCTAAACAGGCAATTGGCCTTCTCCGTGATGCTTGGAAATTTTTGTCAGCTCCAGGGTTGTTGATATTTGTGATGGTGAGGCTGGGGATGAAAGGGAGGTGAATGGGCTGGTTAGGTATCAGGATACTCAATTACAAAATCCTTGGATGAGATCAGAAGAGTGGGCCCTTTGGCAATTTTTGAAAAGTGCCACGGTAGAAGAATTTGTATTTAAGGAACAGAGACATTAATGGGAAAAAAACAGTATTATGGAGAGTGAAGTCAGTGGTAACTCAGGACACAGGGCAAGTGCTTTATTGTATTTTCAATTGAACTAAAATAAATCAAGTTTGCACACTAACCAGAGAGAATACATTTAAAAGAATTACCCCCAAATCTACAAACGTAGAATTTATCTTCTAAATTCAAAGAAAATTTTATAAATTTAATTTGCTACTTGAAATTAAAAAATATATCAGGACTTAAAATATCTTTGGTGCTTAATTTAAAGTTTAATACCTTCTAATTTGATAAAGCAGAACCTTTGCCTTCTACTTCCTATATTCTGCCCCCTAGGTCCCATTTTCTAGATTTCTATGTCCCCAGAGATTCAGAAACCCTGGATCTTGACAATAAAAAATGTTTTGAATAGATTATTTTTTAGTAATTTCTCCTGGTATCCAGAGTTCTATGGTTTTGTTTGTGTCCACATTAGTGCATGAGTTCTGGCCATATCCCCAGTCACCATTGAAGAGTATTCATTTTATTCAGCTTTATCTCCCAAAGATTTATTGGAAAAATTGAACTACTTTCCCACTGAATAGACCTATCTTATTTCCTTCCCATTCTCAGTCACTGCTTCACTCTTTTGCTAATGATTCCAAATTCACGTGATCTTCGATGGCTATAAATTAAAATTTCTATTGTTGCTTCCTCCAAAAAAAAAGAGAAAAAAAAAAGGGAGAAATGCATTTCTGAGTATTAAAATTTCCCAGAGTGTAACAGGTGGTTGGTGAAGTTCTTGCTCTGATACACCTTTCTCTGTGTAACTGGTTGGGAAGGAGCATGTTGCGTATGCATTTAGGCTTGCAGCGTGTTTCTGAGGATGAGGGTGTGTGCGTGCTACTTTTGTTCTTTATGGGTCCAAGAGAGTGCTCCAGCAAGGCTATGATGTTAAATAGATTAAATACAATGAAATATATTGTTTAAGAAGTCATTATATATGCTTTTACTCATGTATTTCTTTATAGACCTATACAGTTT
The DNA here is from genome assembly GCF_054644295.1 of Miniopterus natalensis. Lineage (NCBI taxonomy): Eukaryota > Metazoa > Chordata > Mammalia > Chiroptera > Miniopteridae > Miniopterus > Miniopterus natalensis. The sequence continues at coordinate 48,089,569 of NC_142083.1, forward strand.
TGCTAATTAATATACCGTATTCCCAAATTTGCCTAGGAGTTCTGGAGAAATAGCTTATAAATATACTTATCTCTAAGCAGATCTGAAGAGTGTACTCAAACACTCTTGAAAATGTAAATAAGAAACAAAATGAGTCTTTCTGTTTTCTTGGTTCCACACAAGACCCCAAGACCAAGCATAACTGTTAATTGTTAGCATTAGTATGTACCCAGCTCAGTGCTGTATGAAACATGGTTGAAACGGTGATTGAAGTTCTTTAAATCCAGGAGATTTCTTTGAAGAAAGCTGACAGAGTGGAATGGGAAGGAATGGAATTGTTAAGGCTTTAACAAATTAGCAAAGAAAAAGACGTCACCTACTGGGAAAAGGGTACAGATACACAGGCAATCCAGAGAAGCAGAAGCCCAAATGGTTAATACAAATTATAAAAGATTTTTGTGTTCGTTACTAATACTGTTAATAAAAATTAAAGTGAAATTGAGATACAATTTTAAACTTTTCAGGTTGGCAAAAAGTCTGACAGGTACAAATATTGCCCAGGATATGGGGAAGTGGTAACCTTTCTTGTAGGAGTGTAAATTGACATAATCAGTTTGGTAAAGTTTATAAATGGATATGTTATAGGACTTAGCATTTCTACTGGGCATATATCCTAAAGCTGTACTGTCCAATATGATAGTCACTAATCACATGTAGCAATTTAAATTTACTTTTAAATTAATTAGATTGAAATAAAATGAAAAATTCAGTTCCTCAGTCACATTAGACTCATTTCAAGTGCTCTCTAGCCACAGCACAGAGCATTGCCGTTATTACAGAAAGTTATAGTGGACAGTGCTCTCTATCGGTAAGAAAATCCTTCCCACCCTGGCCAAGTGGCTCAGTTGGTTGGAGCATTGTCCTGTACACCAAAAGTTTTCAGGTTCTGTTCCCAGTCAGGGCACATACTTAGGTTACAGGTTTGATTTCCATTTGGGGGGGATGCGGGAGGAAACCAATAGATATTTCCTTCTCACATCGATGGCTTTTTTCTTTTTCTCTCTCTCCCTTTCTCTCTCTAAAAATCAGTTAAAAAATTCTTAAAAAAAAAAAATAAAATCCTTCCCATGTGCACAAGGAGAAGTGCAAAAGTTGTTCATTTCTGTGTTACTTATAATAGCAATATATGTCTATTAGAGGTGAAATGGAAAAATAAATTGTGATATGTTCACACAATAGATTATTATATAGCAGTTAAGTGAACTAGCTCGAACTTTTTTTTTTTTTTAATATATCTGTATTGACTTCAGAGAGAGAGAGAGAGAGAGAAACATCAGTGATGAGAGTCATTGATCGGCTGCCTCCTGCATGCCCCCTACCGGGGATCAAGCCCAAAACCTGGGCATGTGCCCTGACTGGGAATCAAACCTCAATCTCCTGGATCATAGACGGATACTCAACTGCTGAGCCACACCAGCCAGGCTGAACTAGCTCTAACTTTAACAACATAACTCTAGAAAATGTATTAAGTGAGAAAAGCGACTTCCTGAATGTTATATAGAGTAGGATCCTATTTACATAAATTAATAACAGTCACAAACATTACCACACTGTGAGTGTTTGTGTGTTTGTTCCTCCCTCCCTTCTCTTTCATGCTCTTTCTCAAAACATGAATGGGCTAGATTAAGGCCAGTTACATAAGAGTGATTACTTCTGTGGTGGGTGGGAGAGAAGAGAATGAGTGATATCGGAACTTGACTTTATCTAAAAGTTGATATATTTTATTTTGAAACACAGATAAAATAAATTGTGGCCTTTGCATTTTTGGTAGGATTTAGATGAGTTCTTTTTATATTATCTTTTGCAGTTTTTCTTATTTTTATTTTTTGAAAATCATAGCAAGGGAAGTGATTAGATGATATAGTGAATCCAACCAGTACATAAAAGACTAAAAATTGTAGCTGTTATTTATTATTACCAAAAGATAATAATGTTAATAAAGTGAAGAACATAATAGTATATACGGTAAAATAAACTCTCTACTATATCTACTAAGGGAAGATTAGCAGTTACTTCCCAAGTGTATTATCGAGGGATTGGAATACATATTTTATTAAATATGTTCATATTCCCTAAAATATATAACTGAATGAGAGTTGGGAGATCATGTAGAAACGTGGTGGATGTTTGGGAAAATAAAAAATTGATAAATTGACCTTCATGAAATGAAAAACTTATGCTCATCAGAAGTTACCATTGAGAAAAAGATAACGCAGTCACAGAGAAAATATTTGCAATATATGTATTTGATAAGAGACTTGTACACAGAATATACAAAGAGCTCTTACAAGCCAATGATAAAGAACTTAACTAAAAATAAGGAAAATATTTTAAAAAATACTTTATAGATGAAGGCACACAAATTGCCAATAAGCTCATGAAGAGATGCTTAACATCATTAGTAATCAGAAAAATGCAAATTGAAATCTTTAATAGGATTATATTATGCATCCACTAGAATGAATAAAGTTAAAAATACTTATTGTGGGGATCACATTGAAAGGATAAGAATGTTAAATTATGATGTATACCCAAAACTAATATAATAAATATTTTATATCAACTATACTTTAATAAAATACACACACAGGCAAGGCTGAGAATGGTAAGTGTGGGAGAGAATATAGAGTAATTAAAACTCCCATAGGTGGCTGGTAGGAGTGCAAAATTGTACAGCAACTTTAGAAAAGTTTTATAGTTTTTTATAAAGTTAAATATACTCTTACTATGTGACCCTGAATTTTTCTCCTACGTATTATAACAGAAAAGAAAACGCATGTCCACACAAAAACCCATACACGAATATTCTTAGTAACTTTATTGACGATAACCCTAAACTGGAAACAACCCAAGTGTTCAGTAGAATAGCTTTTGAGTATAAAGTATTCAATAGATATTATTATTGCCCCTTTCTACATTTCTTACTATTCTGTGGTCATACAATCATATAAAATCATGAATGATTCAATTAGATGTTACTTTATTGTCTATAGGGATGTGTTATTTGATCAAATGGGAAGGGAGAAAAATAAAAATATCCATCAGATTCAAAAGTCTTTAGATCAGGTGGTAGACATTTAAATATCTCATGAGTGAAGTAATGCAGTATAAAATCAATTAATGTAGCAACCAGTGTAGGTTTTTTAGACCTCTATGAATAGATACATGATGGGTGACATCATGCAATGACTCAATCTAAGAGATATGAGGTAAATAACCTTTTGTTTTTAAAAAAAACTTTGTTACAGATTATAATGGACTCAGTATGTTTTATTATTTTCAACAAAAGGAAAGAAATAAACATACTATATCAACTATGTGGGTATGATGCAACCTCAATAATTATGAAGATGTATCTAATTGTTCGAAATAGCACAATCATTTATTTGGTGGGTAAGCATCTGTTTAATTTCCTATTGATGCTGTGACCAATATCTACAAAGTTGGTTGCTTAAAACAACACAAATTAATTATCTTACAATTTCTAGAAGTCAGAATTCCAAAGTGGGTTTCACTGGGCTGAAATCAAGGTGTTGGCACGACTGAATTCCTTCTGGAGGCTCTAGTGGAGAATGCACTTCCTTACATTTTCCAGCTTCAAGAGGCTGCCAGCATTCCCTGACTCATGGTCCTCTTCCATGTTCGAAGCCAGTCATCACATCATTCTAATCTCTGCTTCCAATAATCACATCTCCTCCTCTGACTCTTCTGCTTCTCTCTTCCTTCTATAAGAACCCTTGTGATTATATTGGGCCTGATAGTCCAGGGTAATCTTCCTATCTCAAGAGCCTCAATTTAGTCTACCTTCAAAGGTTATTTTATTTTTTTGCCATGTAGAATAATATATTCAAAGCGTCAAAAAGTTAAAATGTGGTCGTCTTTGAGGGTCATTAGTCAACCTACTACAGTAGAAAAATGTTCAAGAAAATCAAATCTAAAGTTTGACAGTTTTGGTATTTTGAGAAATCTGAGCATATCTGGTATTTCGGTTACTTGAAATATTCAAAAGATTTTGGCCTTTTAGAATAGCAAGTCAGTCTTGCACATCCAAGTTAAAACGTGCCATTGAATAATCGATTTAAATTTGTGACTTTAAATGGAAGTCATACCAATTTATACATTGTATCAGAACATTTAGGAGAATATAAGGTGAACCTTATTGGATTTTAAAGAATTATTTATATACTTGGGAAAATTTATTCAGCCAGAGAATTAAAGTACTTACAGAGTAATAAGATATATTTATGAATTCAATTTAGGTGACTAATGAGTTTAAATTAACTAAGTTTGTACATGGAAACACATTAATTATAGGCTTCCTTAAAATGGATCACTAAAATTTACTAGACTGAAATACAATCATGATATTTGTAAATTAGGCCTATAAGTTTAAGGAAAAACTTAGTTTTAAGATATGTAACTTTAGTAACTAAACTTATATTTTTTTAAAAGGGAAACTTCTTAATAATCAACCTGTATATGGTGTGTGCATGTGTATGTACACATGAAAACCATCTGAGCAACAAAGTGATGTTTTCTCTACCTATAGGATGATATTTGTCATAATGCTTTGCATTCTCTTGTTTAGGATTACTTCTAGAACCAGTCTGGGGGCCTCATAGAAAATTGAGATCCTTGTCTTTTACGGTAATACAAGTAGAAGTTTGAGCTCTCTAAGAAGTATTAAAAAGAGACAGGGGAATGAGGAAGTCAGGAATTAGCTGTTACAGGTAAGAAGTGTGTAAACTATTGTTTCAAAAAGAAATGAAATCTCTGTTTATTTAAGTTATCATTGGAATTGGAGATAAAGTAGAGCATCACATTGATGGCACTGTGAGTCTGCCAGCTTTCAGAATGCATACTGAAAAACAAAGTTTTCTGAAACTAACCTGTTTATCTAAAACATTAGGGTAGTAAAGATTCCAAATAAGTGGGAATAAAATTTAATAGTAATTTATTGGAAAAGCATGCCATTCTTTACAGATTGTTTAAATAAAATACAATTATTCAATATTGGACTTAATTTTCCAAGGGAATTTCATCTGAATTTATAAGAATTAAATATTTGCTAGTGTCTGGATACTAATATGTAATCTATAATGATCCCATAGGTTGTACTCAAGATTAGTTCCTTTTTGTGATCAAATGCTCTTTTTTGGGGTCATTCACCCATTCATTCATTCAATTATTTGTTCACTATTGAGCTGTGATTGTGAATCAGATATTTTGCTGAGTGCTAGTTAAACAAAGATGAAAGACATGGTCTTGGGCATCTGTGTCCCTGTTTTCACACAAGAAAGCACCAGGAAGTAGGAAAAGGAACCAAAATGCCACTTGAAAAAAAAAGGATGAATAGGATTATTTTAAATATAACAATACTAAGATGTTGCCCAGCTGCGTGGCTCAGTGGACTGAATGCCATCCGGTGCACTAAGAGGTCACCAGTTCAATTCCTAGTCAGGGCACATGCCGGTTGCTGCTCCACTGGCTCCACCCCAGGAGGGTCCTGCAGGAGGCAGCCAATTGGTGGTTCTCGTCAGTGTTTCTCTCTCTCCCTCTCCCTTCCTCTTCCTCTAAAAATCAGTAAAAATGTTTTTAAAAAATTAATACTAAGATGACACCAAGTAATAAAAATATATGCATTTGTTTATATCGATAAAGCTTAGAGAGATGGCAGTAGTTTGTTATTTGGTGAATAAAAAAAAACAATCTTTTTGAAAATTGTCTTGGCTAACAATTACTTTTGTTCTCACGCTTTGAAGACCATGTGTAAACTAGCCATATTTGATATTTCAAAAGCTCCTGTGAAATCTATTTATGCTGAATGCTTCTATTATTGTACCTTCCTCTATTTGCCATCCCATGCCCCCCCCCCCCCCCCCAGGAAAACATCAACAAAATAAATCCAGAAAAAGAGCAGATAGGCAATATTTCTTATCTGGACTCATTTTCATGTAGGGAATTGTAACCAGGTCATTGTTTTTTGTTTCAGAATTTCTTATGAAGATATAGTCACTGTGTAAAATTGTTGCTTCATGATTTTGAACCAAAGACAAAAAGCAGCTTTCAATTCTTGATTATAGCTTCTCAAAATGTACAATATAATTAATGTTGAAAGAATGATTATATTCTAAGTCCTTGTTTCACACCCATTCAAACTTTCTCTTGTTTTTTAACTTTGGGAATTTTAGTCACATTTTCAGAACAAAGGTGAATTTTGTGAGTGACAGTGAGAAATAAAGGGCAGGTTTGTTATAATTGGTACTAATGCATGTGAGAAAATTTCACACTCATTATATTTATGTTTGAAATTTGAAGAGCTAAAAAACAATCTCCCTCCTTGATGTTCAACTAGTTAGGGAAGCATTCTCTGTTCATTTTGTCTAATCAGTTTCACTCCACCCCAACCCTTCTTTTTGTATCAGTGCACACAGGTTATTTTTCTTTACATACATGATCACACATTATTTGTTTGCTTACTTAGTCTGGGTTCTTCTACTTAGAAAATTAGCTCCTTGAAACAGGAGCCTCTTCTGACACATAACAGTCATTCAAATATTTGTGTTGAATGAGTAAATGGATGAACAAATAAATACATCACATCATTTCTGACTTTTTAAAAAATGAGGATGGATATAATTTGAGGTATTTTTGATAATGGTTTTCAAATGAAAAATTATCAACCACACTGAAGCCAAATATTTTTCTCACCCTTTATTTATTTGTTTCAAAAACTATTTGGTAAGGGTTCTTTTGGAATCATCTAAAAATTAATGTTTCAGACTCTAGCTACAGGTGGCTTGAATTTCAAGTCTTGCAAATTGTTTTCTAGTTGCTTTTCCCAGTGTTATCGTTGTCTAGCTGTGGTCATTTGTTGGTGTGGTTCTGAGGAAATAATTTTAACTAAAGCCATTTTTCAAGCTGGGTCTTTGTTATAAACATGTTTTAACAGACTATTTGCCCTGACCAATCGTCCCATAAAAATTTAAGTTCTTTGAGAGCTAGATGTTGGTCTGTTTTATTCATTGTTCAGTTTCAACTCCATCAACAGTTTAGTTTATGATACATGGTAGATACTCAATAAATACTTGTTGATTGAATTAATAGACAGTAATTTCATGGTGCCAACGAGGCAGTCATCATGATGTGGAAGCCAGAACTAGACAATATACTGGGATAGTTTTCAGAAAACAGACCCTAGACAGGCAAAATAAGAGTTGAGGAATATATAATTACCAAGGTCAGGAAGGATCAAGAGGGCAGCATGCAGGTAGATAAGTAAGAGGTCAAGACAGTAAAATTGTGGTCAAGACTAAAAGTCTGAATTCCAAGATATAGAGAAGTCTGATCTAGTAACCAGCAGCTAGAGAACAGTAATATGAACGTAACTCAAATACTGTTTGCTTTAGTGAGAGTCCTTTCAAATATTGATACTATGCATACAAGATTACTTATTATAATGATGATCACTGAAGTCTTTTCAATTGATCAAGTTTTGTGTATGCCCAAATTAGAATGTTCAGTATTAAGGAATACTATTCATTTTAAAAAGCAAATGTGCTTTGTGATTTAAATTAGATGAAATTTACTCTAGCTTTATATATATTTCTAGATAATAAATTGTAAGAGTTTGACATTTGCTTAAATTTTGTAAAGCTCTGACCTAACATATAAGTATCTAACAATTTGTGACCACACAAATTTTAACCATTGTATAGTCAGTCATTCTCTACAAATTGGTTGCAAAATGAACATTTACTTAATTAGGTGATGAATCTAGATAAGGTAAATGAAATAAAACACAAAATGTTAAAAACATCTTCCAAAACATGACTAATGGTTTTATAATTTTCAATGTATTGTCCATGATTTTCTTATTATTTCCCTTAAAAGTAATGCATAGATTGCTTACGTTTTTTCTCTTTTAAAAATGTAACTATTTTTCAATAATGGAGACATGACATTATCTGTGAAATGACAACTGTAAGTTCTAATAAAAAATGAGCACGTTACCAGAATATTTGCAGTAAAGTGTTGTATGTAGTAATTTCTAAACTTTTCAAGTTCAAGGGCCTCTTCCAATTAAAAAATAGTAACTTTTATCTTCACCTGTTTTTCTTTTAGAGAGAGTGGAAGGGAAGGAGGATGGGAGGAGAGAGAGAGACACGTTGATCGGTTGCCTCCTGCGCTCGCCCTGTCCTTTTGGTTTTGTCATCAGTTTCTTTTCTTGTGCAGAAGCTTTTTAGTTTGATATAGTCCCATTCATTTATTTTTGCCTTTACTTTCTCCTTGCCTTTGGGGTTAAATTCATAAAACCCTTTCTAAGACCCAGAGTCCATAAATTTATACCTATGTTTTCTATGTATTGTTTCAGGTATTATGTTTAGGTCTGATCCATTTTGAATTACTTTTTATACATGGGACAAACTGTAGTCTAGTTTCATTCTTTTGCATGTGGCTTTTCAATTTTCCCAGCACCATTTTTTGAAGAGCCTTTCTTTTCTCTGTTGTATGCTTTTAGCTCCTTTGTGACATCCTTATTTTATATAGTAAGGAGTCAGTGACACTGGCACTTAAAAAAGTCTAAATGCATTATTAAGTTTACCTAGTTACCTAATAAAATTAAAGATAATAATTTGTGTATTAAATGTTGTAGGCTAAGAGGAGGGTGAGGAGTGGAGATGTTATAGGTACATTCAATCCTTATATTTCATAGCAGGAATTAAGTAGGTATTATATAGCTAATAAAATAAGAATAGTATAAGCATATTATTTAAAGTCACACAGTAACCGTATGAGAAAAAATGAAAACAATTAAAAGAGGTTTACTCTGCAAGGCAGGGGTGGGATGAAGTGGGAATCAGTCAGGAGAAATTTGTTTATATAAATTATGATTATTTTATCTCCTTGTGTATATGTCATTTTAATAAAAATTTAAAGGTATTTCTTAAAGTGTCATCTGAAGATGCCACATCTTTTTGATGTGATGTCAATAAAGCAAGCAAAAAACTTTTCCATTTTAAGAGTAAGCAGAAGCCAAAAGGATCCTGGGACTGGAACAAAGAGAAGACAAAGGAAGGACAAAATTCTTTATATCTCTGACAGAGTGATTGTGTGAAGTGAGAATGAGAACCCAGTGTAGAGGGTAAGAGATCGCTAGGTAGATAAACGGATAACTACCTTGATGAATAAATAGATAAAGGTATAATTCCTTTTAACTTCTTTGGGTTATGAGACTGTTGCCTTGAATGAGATTCAGCACAGAGTTGAGGTTACAAAAACTAGTGGTTATATGTTCAATACACAAAATAATTTGTTATGAAAACAATTCATTTTTCTGAACATTGCTCCTTTCATTCACGGTATCATCACTTTAATCAAATGATTCTTCTCTTTAAACCCCATTATTCTCTGAACTTCCCTTTCTATTTCAAGTCCATTCCACTGCCAAATGTATCTTAGTAAAATACCTCTTTAATCATAGTAATTCCTTGTTCGGGAATTCAAAATGACTTTCTACTGTGTAATGCAGTCAGAAGCATCGCCACATAATGTGTTACTATTAATTACGTGCGCTGCAGCCACAGGTGTGAGCCTGGGCGCCGTGGGGCCTTGGGGCCTTGGGGCCTTGGGGCCTTGGATAACCACAGTGCACATGCGGTCATGCTCGCTCTTCATTTATCTGCGAGGACTTGACTTCTTTTTTTTTTTTTTCACGACGACTTTTCTCCTGGCTTGGAATTTGTCTTTTTCCTCTTTTCTCTCCCTTTGGAAATCCATTCCACTTTTCAAGAATAAGAAGTCCTCCCTAAAGCTTTCCTAACTATTTGGTTCACATTTCCCTTCTTAAAAATCGAATCTCCTGCATCATCACACGGTCTTCATTAAAGAATTCTTAAGGTGCTTTCCCGTGGATTATAAACTCCTCGACAGGAACGGTTGTTAAATTCTATCAGTCAGAGGCCCAGAAAAGAAGGGTCATCCACTCATGCCAGGTAATTTTAAGAGATTTTAATGACAGGGCTCTTTGCAAAGGTGTGGGCAGGAAACTCTAAGGAATGAGGCTTCTCCTGGGGCAAGTAACAAGGGGATCCTGTACCACATGCTAGGCCTAGGGCCCAGGAGAGGGGCCGTCCCCAGGACCTAGTCAGAAAGGGTTTTCTGGCAGTAGCTGTGACTGGCAGAGGGACACAGCCCTTGGCGAGTGGACAGTGATAAGTACCCTGATTTTATTCCTCTGCCTGCCTCTGTGATACATTCCCCCCAACCCCAAGTATTAGCTAGCTCCCACATGGATGGATCAGCCAGCCCATCCCTTCAACATGGCCTAACACTGAAATGTCTGCCATTCCCACAGCCCTCAAGTGAACCATAGGAGTGGTGCTCAGCCATGCCCATGGTGTGGCTCCCCAGTCCCTTTCCATTTTGGGAAGGTGCTTTATAATATTTTTCATATCACAAAGCAGAATATAGGACTCAGAGCAGATAATCTATAAGTATATCTTGACATATTGTTAATTTGATATCAAGTTTTAAAAATTTATCTTTATTGTTGAAAATATTACAGATGTCCCCCTCTTTCCGCCCACTGAACCCCTCTACCCCTCACCTGCCCCCGCCCCGGCCTTTACCACACTATTGTCTGTGTCCATGGTTATGCATATATGCATATAAATTCTTTGGTTAATCTACCCTCTCTCCTGCCTTCCCTCTGAGATTTGTCAATTTTTGACATTTAATTTTATGATTTTAAAACATTAATTGGAATTTTTCTTTTGTTAATTCATTTTCTGCAAAAACAAAAACAAAAACAAATTTACAAAGTTAATATTTTATTGCTAAAGATAAAAGAATAACTTCCATTTTAGAGTTATTTCTTATTTCTTCTCACTGTTTATTGGTATATTGGAAAAAAATTTATCATCCTCTGTGTTAGCATGTACTGTTGAGTTTACAAATCACACATACACACATAACCTCTTTGCACCTTTAGCTCTTGTCTTTAGGTTCACTATAAAGGGTTCTATTAGCCATACTTTATACCATTTTCAACTTCTTTTATCTACCCTGGTTTAGTTTCTGTTGGTGATAAATACCAGACTAACGTCTTACAGATTTCATTCCCTTCTTCATTAGCTGTGCAGATTTTTCTTGGCCTCAAGAAAGGTGTGGAAGCTTTTTGAAATATTGCATTTTTAAAAAGTAGATTTCTGCTTTGATACTTTGGAAATAGTGTATTTCATATTCATGTACATTTGCCCTGCAATTGTAATATTTAATTTCTTTAATGTTATAGGAATAAGTTGGTCTAAAAGCAAACATTTTTCTATGCCAAATTCCAGTAGTTTCTGCTAACTACCTGTATTTTTCTGCAAGAATATTTTTCTTATTTTTATGTTCTCAACTATGGCTTGGTCTTGCCTTTATGGCAATCTGATAGACATTTGTATTTGCAATATGCCCTGGTGCTATTAGGAGACAGCATCCGGTGCCGTGTCCACCGTCATTGAAGTCTTGTCGTTACCGTGCCCTGTACTGCTTCCCTCCTACCTCAGGATTTCTTCTTGCCCCCAGGTCTGTGCGTTTGTCTCCCTTGGTCTTATTCTCTGAGGGTTTTTTCTATTCCTTGAGTTTTAATCCCATTTTTCCCCACCATTGTTGGTGTATTACATCTGAATAGCATTGGGTGCTGAGCCTCTGCTCACCTCCAAGATTCTCCTTTTCCTCCCCCTCCTCCCCCTCCTCCTCCTCCCACTCCTATTTTTTTTAACCCTTACCAGAGGATATGTTTATTGATTTTAGAGAGAGTTCTCGAGAGAGAGGAACATGGATCCGCTGCCTCCTGCACATGCCCGACTGGGGTCAAAGCCACAACCTAGGTATGTGCCCTGGCTGGGAATGGAGCCTGCAGCCTTTTGGTGCATGGACAGGGCTTCAGCCAACTGAGCCACGGGGTCAGGGCCATTTACTTCATTCTCTTATAGATTAGGCCCATTTGTGTTGTGTTGACTTTTTATTTAAGAAAATTCTCCCTTCGCCTGGCCGGGCATGGCTCAGCAGTTGAGCATCAACCTAGGATCCAGGCCATTGGGGTTCGATTCCCGTTCAGGGCACATGCCCAGGTTGAGGGCTTTATCTCCAATGACTCTCTCATCAGTGATGTTTCTATCTCTCTCTCTCTCTCTCCTTTACTCTCTCTGAAATCAATAAAGATATATTTTAAAAAAAAGTTAAGGAAAATCATGAAGATTTCTTCTCTTCTGTTCTTTGTATCATGGACATGAGTTCAGCATGCTGCTTTATCCTAGTCTGAAGTAACAGATTTGATATAGCCTGATGCTTGGTTCATTTTAAATAGATATTCTACTTAATAGCAAGGTTGAGAAACTCCTGCCAAGTCTAATAGGCATACATGCTTTCAGGTAAATAGAGCTCATAACTTTACAGCCCAAAACAGCAGGGGTTGAGTCAACTAAATTTTTTATTATAGTCATTTAGAAATTCATTTAAATATTGCTCATCAGCATGCATTGATCTCAACATTTTTCATACAACCTGAGAGGCTGGTATGCATGCAGCCTTAATGTATTAGAATCTATCAGATTGTTTATGCAAAATTTCCTGGTACAATGTGTTGATTTCATTTTATAGTTTGTTTTAGGCTGTAGCAGTACTGATGTAAATTCCATTTCAACTTAGAATGATGCATCTTGTGTAGTTCTAGTTACTGGGGCTGATTGGTATAATGAATTTCTCCCTTATTGATCTGCAAGTTAATCCTTTCAACATCAATAAGTTTATATGCATAATAATACAAGTACACATTTCTGTTATTTCTAGCTCAGTTATTCATGCAGGAATAAGTGGTTTTGCTGTTTAATGAACAAAAATCATTGCTTAGAACTAGGAACATGGCAAACACTCATCTGCACTGAGTGAATGAAGTTAAGAGTTTTAAACTTCAGCTTAATCTGGCATATTTATATTCCACAATTCAGATGTGAATTTTGGGATATATCGTGTATAACATTACTCACAAATGTTATATTTGCTATGACTTTGCATGTGAAAGATTGTGAGAATTTTACTGATCTCATGGATTCTTTGAATATTTGGCATGTGTATAATTAATATAGTGTTCTTGGCCACCCAGAAAGAACAGAAGCTTTGTCCTCTTAAGCCCCCATGGCTTGTCATAAGTGTCAATGTTTCAAAGCTGCATTTCCAAAGAAAACATAGAAATACCAGTTGGACCTTATAGATTTCACTGATTATACATATTATTAAAAATACAAAAAATATGATTACATTTTAGTCTCTGTGTAGAACAGAACTGTCTTTATAACAGCACTGAGATTGAATTTAATTTAAAGATGACAAGCGTAGGCCACTAAAGACACAGAGACATTGGCTTTGTTATGACATATTTTGCACTCTCTGCTCTGTACATGCATGTTGAAGGTGGGAGACAAACAAATTTCAAACCCATCCTGAAGCCTCCCGCCTCCTTAATCAAGTTATAGGGACAAACCAGAAGCACCTTCTCCAATGTTATAAGGCTTATTGTATTGTTGTGTTATAAATGACTATTTCCATGTCTACATATTCCAAGATACTATAAAATTTTCAGAGAGGTTCCTAGAGAGGATTTGCATGTTTCACCCCCACCAGTTATTTCTGAGCTTGGCTTGGTGCCTAGTACCTTGTAAGAACTAAGAACATCTTTCTCGAATGAAGGCTTGCTCTGAAGTGCTCACCATGAGTGAGAAATGAGGAACATTTCAGTGAGGAATGTGAAGACTTGGCACTGAACACAGCCTAGGTGTTGAGTTGGTGAATAGGCACAAAAGGCCGAGGTCCAGGATGGTTAGTGCCAAATACATACATCCTCTGGGGGTCAATGTGGGAGAGACTTCGAGATTGGAAAAAAAATTGCGGCAGAAAGAATTTGGGCAGCTTGTTCAAGAATAGTTTGTATCTACCATTAGCCCAGTGTTGCTTAAACACGGAGATTTTGTTTTTTAATTCCTATTGTCTGCTACACTGGGTACAGAGTAGGTGTTTCATGAATGTCTGTTGAAAGCTTGTTAGGTGAAAATGATAGGAAGTATATTATAGATCAGAGCATGAGGTGTACAGAGTTATGAAATTATATGGCTTCATTAGGCAATGAAGGGGTTACTAGATCATCCCAGCTACAGCTCAGGATAGTTGTGGCCTAAAGAATACATCACAGACATGAAATGCAGGTTCTAGTCATAACAGCAGTCCATGGTTGTATAAACTCAGGGAAGCTACTTCGTCTCTCGGAGTCTCAGATGATAATCTGTAAAATGAGAAATATATCTATAGCCAAGTTTGTTATGAGAATTAATTGAGATAGTGTATATGTTATGGACTGAAGGTTTGTGTCCTACACCAAAGTCATATGTTAAAATCAGAATGCCCAGTATGATAGTATTAGGAGTTGGTGCCTTCAGGTCAAAATACCTAATTAGGTGCCTTGTGTGGAAAGTTCTTTTTTTTTTAGTATCTTTTTAAAAATTAAATTTATTGGGGTGTCATTGGTTAATAAGATTATATAGGTTTCAAGTGTACATTTCTATGATACATCACCACCTGTATATTTTATTGTGTGCCCACGATCCAAAATCAAATCTTCAGTCACCATGCATTTGACCCCTTTGCCCTTTATCACCCCCCTTTCCCTCTGGTAGCGACCATACTGTTGTTTGTGTCTATGAGTTTTTGTTTTTATTGTTTGTTTATTTGTTTCTTTCAGTTTTATATCCCACATATGAGTGAAATCGTATGGCTCTTAACTTTTTCTGTTTGACTTATTTTGCTTAACATGATATTCTCAAGATCTATCTATGTTGTTGCAAATGACAATATTTCATCTTTTCTTACGACTGAGTAGTATTCCATTGTATATATGTATCACATTCTTCTTTATCCAATCATCTATTGAAGGACACTTTGATATATGCACCCCTGTGTTCATTGCAGAATTATTTCCACTGGCCAAGACATAGAAACGACTAAAGTGCCCTTCGATAGATGACTGGATGAAGAAGATGTGGAAAGTTTTAATTAAAATGTGTTTTTTTTTTTAACAATGCAAGATGGAAGTGGATAAGGGATGTTGAATCCAGGTGGTATTTTATTCTAGGACAAAAAGTTAGATGGTATTTAAAATTTGTTCTACAGCTCTCCTGGGAGCCATTCACGTAATACATTAGCATCATCAGAAATGGTCTTTATGTCTTATAAGAAGTGAGCCCATAATGTTCTTCTAGAAATTGCTATGATTGTGATTCCTTAGCCTCAATATGGTATGAGATTGCATTTTTCCTTGGCTATAGATAGCTGATGTCCAGAGTTCTCTCTGTCAACAGGAGCTTGATAGTTTAGTTGTGGGGCTTTGAAGGTCTCATTGAGGATGTACATATTTGAGAGAATGAAAGTTTTCCCTTCAACTTCTGGTGCATAAGGTAACTCCTGGACATCATTTAAGGAGTTTATGTAAATTTTATGGGAAGAGATTCAAGACCTTCTCTAATTATCAGATCCTCAGGACTATATCATTTTGCAGTGGGTGAAAGTTACATTACAGAGAAAATCACTGTGCTGGATGTTTCCACTTTCCCCTGCAGATTTACCCTCCACCTCTCTTTGCTTTTCTCTGTGCCATGGCCTCAGCTGGGTGTCCTTGACCTCTGGCTTTCAGTTGGAACGCAGTATGGAATATTGAAAGGTGGAGGAAAAAATAGTTGGGGTATTTATTCCACATGTCTTTCCCTGCCAGGAAGAGAATTGGCAGTAGCTGGGTTCTTTTACTAAGGCCACATTTCCTGTTGGGCTAACTTTCTACTGGGTTCTGGTGACACCTCTCCCTCCCCATTCAGGTCCAGGTGTGGTAATAGCTTCTCATTTTTGTGGGTTCTTCCTTAATCCTCTGTTATTAGTTTAACCCTATCCAAACCTTTATAAATTGCCCTTTCATTAAAATTTATTCAATTATCATTTTGAATTAGTTCATTATTTCCTGAGTCCAACTATTGAATTATGACTACTAATTCTAGTAATTAATAATTGTCAATATTACTAAAATATTCCTTGAGTAGTATTGTTTAGTAAAATCTTGTCCTCAGTTTGGAAAATCCATCATCAGATTTGTGAGGTAGGTTTAGCCCTCAGCTGAAGTTTATAATTATACTTGTATATATGCAATATTACATTTTGTGTATTTGTTCTCTATACCTGATTACTACACATGAATAAAACCTAAAACCAGCTAGCGTTTAGATCTTACTTACTCTTTACTTTGTGGAGCATATTTGCAAATGTTAAAAACATTAATTGGAGGAATTCCGTAAATACAAATTAATTCCACATTGAAATGAACAACTAGATGCCAGGTTTGGCATGAACAGATGTTTGTTCCAGATAAAAAAGTAGATCTTTGAAGAGGTGTTAAGAAGATTTCACTCTGTGATCAGCCAGTTTCACAGTTGAAAGTTTTGCCTCAAGTTTTAGGCTTTTTGTTTAATTTACTTCAAATGAAAAGCTTTTTCCTTTTGGCTATTAGGTTTATGCTTGAAATATTGCTCTCTCTGTGTATGTTTGCTTTATGTTTGATCTAGAAACACAGAGATGCATCATTAGAATGTTAAAAGTATATATATATTAGCGAGTAAAGGATGGAATGACGGAGCTCTTAGATATTTATATTCGTTAACAAAAGCTACACAATATGAATTTATATTGTATTCAAGATAAAGGCATCATTAGGCATGATTACAATTTATATGAAAATGTGATATATAGAGGAAATAAATTGTTGGTTTGAAAAAAGTGTTATCTTTCTCTTTGAGGGAACATACTCTAATGCTTTTGTTTGTCATCTTCATTTCAATACGATGTGTTCTTGAATGACAGATGATTATTTGACAGATGATTCTTCTTAAGACCAGAATTTCTTTAACACCACATTTTGAAGACAGCAGTATTTAATGTTCTGTTTTTAAAGTATATATCATATTATTAAAAACATAATAGCTTCTCTATCCTGTGTTGTCTTGGTCCATGCTGACAATAAAAGGATAAATACAGTGCATACCAGGTTCCTCTGGTAATACCAAGAACATGACACATGTCGTCCTATGATAAATTGGCTCTGTGTCTGTTCAATTTCAAACCGAAAGCTCTGGAGGCAGAAGTGTTAGGAAGCAGGCATAATTTTGGCGTACAGAGGCCTCAGATGCGCAAAATTAGTGTGCATGGAACAGATAACAGGGGAAGAGATCCACCGTGAGAAGTTTGCACAGGTTTGTGGACTTCCTGGGGTTTAGGTAGTATTGGCAGATGTTAGGTGGGAAAAACATCTGTAAGCTTGATAATGAGCATTCCCAGAATCTGTGGTGACAACTGTATCCAGCACAAATGCTGTCCTGTTGCCCTATTTGCATACCAATTAAATTTTAAAATAAAGAAACAAATATTGGGTTACTGAATTTGTTTGACAAATAATCTGTAGGGCTTACTAGGTACAACTGGGTCAGGCATGTTGGCTGTTTGACAGATGTTGTATCTATGAAGGATTTAGGCAAAAAATGTATCCAGACTGTTACCGCCCACAGTTTTATAAGTAGGTTTGAAATGGGTTAGAGATGGTTTGATATCCTGAGGCAGCTACAATGCAGTGATTTTTCTCTGTGCGCAGCGCATGCATTGAATAGGTTATATTTTATATTTAGTTTTCAAAGTAGGAAGTTTCTAAAAATAGAGTAGTAAATTTTATATTGCATTTATTGATACCTGTTTTTTTTTTTTTGAATTATATATTATACATTAATAATTTGAAGTATATTTTTAAGGGGTAATTTCAGCCTTCATGGTCATCAGAACCTGAGGCCACAATTATATGGAGTTGTCAAGACTCTTTTCTAGAAGCTTGAAAAGTTGGAAATATATATATATATTCCCAAATTTTACATATTTTCAGGTATGTTCCACAATGTCTTGATTTTGAGATATAAAGTACCCATTATGTTTATTTATTCATTTAAATTCTCACCCAATGATATTTTTTCCATTGCTTTTTAGAAAGAGTGGAAGGGAGAGAGAGAGGGACATTGATATGAGAGAGACACATCAACTGGCTGCCTCTCATAATTGCCCTGATGGGGCTGGGGATCGAGCCTGCAACCAAGCTACATGCTCTTGACAATCGAACCTGAGACCCTTCAGTCTGCAGGCTGATGCTCTAACCACTGAGCAAAACTGGCTAGGGCAGTATGCATTATGTTTTAAAACATGTCTTTTGAAAGGAGAAATTTGTCTACTGGATGTGACATATTAAATAGAAAAATAAGATTCTAATATAGAGTTCGGTTCAATTAACATAGAATGTCTGCTTGGTACTGGGCACTATGTTAAGTCCTAGTGATACCAGCATAAGTAAGACATGGTCCAGGGTCTTGAAAACTTTATAGCCTTGCTTGGAAAACAGACACAAATATAGATTAATATAATCGATATGTGCGCAAAGAAGAGTAACACACCATAAATCTTACTTCTAGGAGTTTAGATGTGAAAATTCTGGGAATTTAGACACTGATTCATCTTTGTATTACACAATGAACATTTTTCTGAAATGAGTGCAAGTCACACAGGTAAATGGAATTATATTTCCCTTGATTAATGCTTCAGAAGCATATTTTATTGCTATTTGCATGTTCTTTTCATTTGGTTTATTTTAAATAGGTATTGGTTTTTCCTGTTAAAATTCTATCTCTCTTTCTCCTAGTTTTCCTATCAGGCAGTTAATCATTTTAAATCTTTAAGTGCACTGGAAGTACTTGATATTTGAAGGATCCCATCATTCAAACTGAAAATTCCTTTGTATGAGAAAAAGTTACTTTTTCTTTTATCTATTTTGCAAAAATAACTGCTCAAAATATTTTCTTTAGGGCATTCCAATGAAAAAAGTTAGCTTTGGTGAATATCTTCTCATCACCAGACATTCATTAATTCAATCACCACTTATTGAGATGCTATCAAGTATTATGATAACTTAGCTATTCAATGAGGCTTTCTCTGCTCTCAAAATAATTCATACTTCTGTGGCAGATGTAGACCAATGGGCAGAGCCCTGGAGTACAGAGGAGTAAATGTCGTAATATTGGTATGTTCTAGGTGCCTAGCCAGCTAAGAGAATCTAGGAACAAAAGAGGGCCAGAGGTGGAGCAGAGCGCACTGAGAGACTCCCAGAGAGGGTGGCCCCCTACTGCGCCGGAGCGCTGAGAAGATGGGGTGGGCGGAGAGCGATGGTCTTAGAGGCGGGAATAACTTCCCTACCGATGGCCGCTGATAGCATCACCCAGCAGGAGGAACCCCCGGAGAGTCTTGTTGACTTACCATCAAATTAATGGGCACATAGGAAGACATAACAGAAGAGGAGGCTGGAAAGGTGAGAGAGTAAAGGGCCTCGGAGGCTACATTAAGTACAGGAGGTCACGTTATCCCATTGGATACATGGGTCACTTCAGAATTTCAACAGTAGGATGACATTGGCTTATTTATGTTTTAGGAAGAGTACTATGACAGCAGTTAATGGTCTAGAATGACTGGAATAAATATTTTTTATCTAATAAGTGAAAAATGAAGGTGATTTGAAAAAACTCCTGGATGTCTGTACTTTCTGAAACAAGTTTGATGGAGGAGCACAGTTAGGTTTCAACCATATTATTTTTACTGGATAAGTTAAACTAGAAGTTCCCTGAAGCTTCTATATTAGCCTGGTTTCTTGTTTCCAGTTGCCCCCTCGCCCCATCCAAAAAGCTTCCTTAGTGCTGAGAGTCACACTGGCAATTTCAGCTCAGGTTGGGCATAGGCTGTCTTGGCTAACCTGGCCCCTGGCCCATGACCCCTACCGTTGCCCTCTCTCCATGGGAAGGTTCTGGGGGGCAGACACTTTTGCTTCATTTTGCAGTTGATGCTGCTATTGCTGGAGCACCATGGACAGAGTCCCAAGTTCTTTCAACAAAGCAAAGACTTACATGAAATGTGACAGGTTTATAGAGCTACTTCTCAACAAGGGAGAGGCAAGGGGTTGGCACTTCCAGGAATATGACAGGGAGAAAAGGAAGAATAAAAAGCTGCTATCACACCTGCCACAGAGGGCAATAAAAGATATGTGATATGGCAGGGCAGGAAGCTAGTGAGAGAGTTGAGTGCTTGGTGAACAAATGGTGTATTTAGGGTAGTAGTGAGTGTGTTAGAAACATTTTCTTAGGTTATATTACTCCTATAATGAATGACGAGGGTCACTGTAAATCTCATGATTATCACAGTGTAGTAGATCTCCAGCAGTAAGGACCTGCAACACCAGCTGCATATTGCTTTTGATTCGCTAGTCTGGAAACACAGAAGGCCATTAATGAAGATTATTTAACCAAGACTAAGCTACTCTGGGAGTCTTTGGACCTTTTCTGAATGCTGTCGAATAATATTTCATTTTATAGCTCTGCTGTGTAGGATTAAAATAACAATGGATTTGTCTCTGGAAATCGGTGGAGTCATAGGTCTTAGATCAGAAACTTTGTTAAGAGTTCAGTCTAATTAAATAAAGTTTTATTGTGGCTAAATCATATAGTAGCATGATTTAGCTTTAATAAAAAGGGGTCATTGAGATAGAAATCTCTCAGTTCTCACCTGTAATGACTGTCCAGAACCATTGATAGTTAGTTGAAATTTTATATGATAAGAGCTACTTTAGAGTAATTAATGGGATAATGGGTTAGATTTGGGCGTGAGAAAGCTGGTAGAATATTGTAACAGCTAGAAATGGTCAGTTATGTCTTTCTGGAGAAGGTAGTGGGTATGGAAGGTGGGCTGAGGGCTGTTTTATAAGGGGCATGCAACTGCAGAGCTTGTGTGTAGTGCTTCATGGTGTTTGATACCATGGCTGAGACCCACACTGGTAGCCCAGGCATGTTAGCATTAAAGCTAGAGACATAGGCTGGACCCCAAGTCTGAGAAACTTGTGTGTAGGCTAAGGAAGTCATTAAGCATTTAGGTGTGAGAATCACTGATGGATGGTAATCAGGGGAGTAATTTGACTGGCTATATATTTATAAAGATCTCTCTGATGGCTTTATCAGAGATGGATTTGGGGCCAGCAAGATTTGTGCGAGAGATTGCACTCAGGTAGTCCTGCAGGGTCTGGGGGAGAGGGAATGCAAGGTGTAGAGCAGTAGCAATAGTGATGCAGCTGGAAAACATGTCAGGGTTTGAATGGACAGTGCTTGGTGATTGCTGTGAACAGAGTCAGGAACCTTGGGAGAGGGGAACTGGGTTTAGTGAGAAGGTGATTCATTCCATTTGAGACATGTTTAGTAAGAGAAGAAAATACCTTTTACTTTTATGTTTGAGCAAATGTATCAGTCAGTCTGTGAGGTAAAGTAGGGTTTGAAGAGACAAAGGGCCTATAAACAACTCCCAAGTGTAGAGAGATGAAGTAGCACAGAGCTCAGGAAAGGGTTGTGTCAGCACAGGGCAAAGGGCTGAGTCTTAGCTTCAGAGTTTTTCTTAGAAGTTTCTGTATTTATGTGGATGTGAGTTTGGGAGGCAGAATTTTTGAACTATGAACAGACTATGATGTCTGAAATGCTTTCAATAAATCTTGTGTGAAGAGAAATAACTAATAAGCTCCTAATTTCTTATGAGCAATATTAATTTTTTCCCTTTTGTCCAAGGTTTAATCAGTGGTAATTAAAATGCCTTAGTTTCTTTCTACTGTAACTCACCACATACTCACATTCTTTAGAAAAATAATGAAAAAGCTATGGTTCCACCTTCATTTCTTATTTCTTTTTATGATAGCTTTCTCTCTCTCTCTCTCTCTCTCTCTCTCTCTCTCTCTCTCTCTCTCTCTCTCTCTCTTTCTTTCTTCTTCTTTCTTTTTTTACATGATTTGAAATTCTGAATGTACAAAAGAAGAAAGGACAGCGGTCTCCCTTTCCAGTCTCTCAACCACCTTCTTCCCCACAAACAACAGTGTTAGACTTTTTTTGGGGCAAACATGCAAGTGTATTTTATGCATATACTTGCACTTACTACATTTTTTCCTCTATGTAGAGTTGTGTGCTACACATGCTATGGTAACTAATTAACAAAATTATACAGCTTTCAGGTCCACAATTCCACAATATAGCATTTGTACACTGTATTGTGTGTCTACCACCCCAAGTCAAGTCTCCTTCTATCGCCATTTATCCCTCTATACCCTCTTTTACCTCCCCCACTCCCTCCCACCAGCAATCACCACATTGTAGTCTATGTCCATGAGTATTTTTTTCTCTTTGCTCATCCCTCTACCCTACTTGCCCCAATCCAACCCCCCAACCACCCACGCCTGACATCTATCGGCCTGCTATCTATGAGTCTGTTTCTATTTTTCTTGTTAGTTCATTTTGCTCATTAGATTCCACATCTAAGCAAAATCATAACGTCCTTGTGTTTTTCTGATTGGCTTATTTCACATAGCATAATGCTTAAGACTTTCTTCCTTTTTAGAGCCGAGTAGTACTCCATGGTGTAAATGCACCACAGCTTTTTTATCAACTCATGTGCTGATGGGCACTTGGGCTGCTTTCAGATCTTGGCTATTGTGAATTACACATTGTAGCTTTCTGATAGGCCTCTCTTCCATAATTTTCCTCTTTATCGATCTTCACTAATTGGGACAATGTGCATGTTTATATTAGTCCTGTTCTATTTATGGAGAGCTTTTCTTCTCATCAATGAAGTAGGGAATATAAATTACTTGTCCTACTTCTTCTAACTGATATTGGATTCTAATCCTTAGCTCTGTTCCTTCACCTTAATTTCCTTCTTGTAACCTGTACATTGATCAGAGGAGACACTGTCTCTTTGAATACCTCTTGGATCTTAACAACTTAGAAGTGAAATACAGATTTTTTGAAGTGGCTATTTATTTGTGCTAGTTGAGCAATAAAAATTTATTTTCATTGTGAACATGTTTGCTAAAATGTAGTTTAATAAAGGACATGTATCAGTTTTTGAAGCTGTTGTGCCCCAAAACTCAGCATGTTTGCCACCTGCATTTAAATTCCAGAGTTTCCAATAACAGAAATATCACCGAAATCCTCTGTTAACTAAGCAGGCAAGAGTCCTGATAGTGTCAGAATTCTGTGTGGCTCACTAGTGGTCCAGGATGGGTAAATTTCCCTTTTTCCTAAGACCCAACAATGAAATTTTTGGCTCAGGAGAGCTTGTGGCCACGGAAAGGCTGAGCTATACCAGGCCCTCCTAAATCAGTTCTCTCCTCAATCCTTGACATATACTAATAAAAGTTCCTCTAGATTTAATTCCTGTTTCAATAAATGTTTTAAAGTTTTTAGAGATGTATTTAAATTTTTAGTATTGGCTACATTTGCATGACAGAAATAATTGATATTCATAAAGATGACCCCCAAACAGCCTGAAGTGTTAAATCAAAGAAATATCATATTTTCTATAAAGTTTCTAAGGCAGTAAAGTGGATCTTTATAAACTGTATGGGGTAAAATTCAAAGGCTTATTTTACTTAAAGGTTACCTCTAGTTCAACCAGAATGCCTCATATTTGACTTCTTTGGCTGACTATAGTTTCACTGTGTGAGCTTGCTGAGAGCACAACCTTCTGTTAGATGGACAGAGGGAATTATCCAGATTTATGGAAGGTACATGTGATAATGAAATATTTAAAATGCAAATGTAGGAAATCCTTTGCACTTCAATGTATTGAATATGTTCAAGTCTACTTGGCATAAGGAAGCCAAGTAGGAAATTATGTGTCTAAGGATGGCAAAATACCCAGTCACCTGGAACATCATATCACTTACCTATGCAGGAGAGAAATTGAATAGAGGCAGGACGCATGGTAATGTGCCAACCCAACCTATCATAGAAAGAAACGGAGAAAAAGTGGAGTTGTCAAATTTTATGTCAAGGCAACATTTTTACAATGTACACATAACCCTTTCAAGTACAGAAAGATAATTCTAGCTGCTTAAAGAAACAAAGGAGTAAGTTGGAATTCAGTGACAGCTTTATATGACAATAATGGGATGCATGTCTTTGGAGTGGAATGGAGCAACTGAAAAGTAAGGGTCAGCTTCATTACTTATGACCAGTCAATCTGACTACCCACTTGGCGAAATCTGTTGAAATCTGTTGGAGTCTGAAATCTTCTTCTGAGAAGCATAAAAACTTGAATATTTCTCAAGGAAGCTTACTTACATGAAGTCCAGGAAGATTAAAAGGTGACTTCTTATTAAGGAGTCGCCTGCTGGTGTTTCACTAGATGATCTGTGCCTCTCGGGAAGCTCACAGGTGTTGGTTTGATACCTACCTGTGCTCTATACTGTCTGGGTTCTTCCAGATTGACCAGGTTGGCTAGTATCACATCCCCTCCGCCCCAGCTTCGTTTTCACTTTCTAGTGTATCACAACACTCTTTATCTGAATTCTACTTACGTCAATAAGAGACCTTCAAGTAAAGTATGCCGTAGGTCCATTTGACTTTGCTGGATGTTTCAGGTTTAATTCCTGAACTTTTTGTCTTAGCTACCTTAAAAATATCTTCCTGTCAAATCTGTCATTTCCGCTATTAGCTGTTCTAACAAGTTTACATGTTTTGAAAATGATGTGAGATTTACTGATTGCATACAAAATTTCTATTTTATCCATAAAAATTCATATTTCTGTATATTTTTAAGTTTTATTCACAAGAATTATCAAATTAACTCTTTGTTCTTTTTTGGTGTATTAAATTAAAATGTCCTGTTTTATATTGGAAAATATTAGACCCACATCAGTGCCCTGCAAAAAAATGACATGTGGAACAAATATTTCTTGAATAAGTTAGCTACAACACATTAGCTACTTTGAATTAACTATGAAATCAATGTTTTTTTATTTTATTTTTAATAGCTTAATTTTCCTGCTGCATAGGGTCACTTCATTTAAACCTGTTATTTTCTTTTTTTACTTATCTTAAAGCTCAGTCACTTTAGTAAAAATAGGTATTTGTTCATTTTTCCTGGTGTACAACAAGTAGTTTCAATCTGTAAATCCAAGTGTTCTTTTATTTTGAAATGTTTTTCCTTACTCATACATTAAGATTTTTGGCTCACGATTTTATTTATCACCTTTGGGGTTACCAACGTGCACAGTATGATTCTTCCTGGTATTTTTTTCAAAGTCACTTATTGCTTTATAATTTATGTATAGTAAAATTCACCCTTTTTAAACTGTACAGTTCAACAAGTTGTGACAAATGCTGTTTGATCACTACCACAATGAAGATACAGAATATCATTTATCACCTCAAAGCTTCCCACATGCTTCCTTGGAGTCACAGAAGCTTGCTTTCCTAAAATTCTTTGCCCTAGTGATCATGTTTTTTGGTCAGTTCATTCTTGTGGCCTGTAGTATGCAGTTGCTGAATGGCTAACTGGAAAAAGGGCTTACCCTTCATATTCATGACATAAATGAAAATTAAACAACAATTACACCACTTTTGTCTATCTTATTGGAACATATTAAAAATATGACATCCATCATGAAAGTAGTGTAGTTGCAATATTATATATATTACTTATGGGAATACATTTTTGAGTGAGTGATATATTACAACTTTAAAAATATTCAGTTCATTAAACTATTAATTACACTTTCAAAGAAAGTGTTGAAGATATGCATTGGCATTAATATATAAAGATATTTGTCATAGCATTTTTTATAATAAAAAACTATTACAAAATGAGTACTCAACAGTATAAAATTAATTACATTATGTTATATCTGTGTAATGGGATATAATGCAACTATTAAAATATTTTTGAATATTTAATTGTTATGGGATATGATTAATTTAATAGATAAAAATTGTGACTGACTCCCTGGCTGTAAGTATTCCTCCTTTCTCAGGGATGGGCAGACTCCCAAAGATTCTATTTCAGCCACAGCTTATTGATTGGAATTTTTCAAAATTTCTATAATCAACATTGCTTCTTTTATAATCACATTTAAAAAAGAAAGCCCATCTGTCTCCTGTGGATGGTATATAATTAATAGAAGGTTAAAACACTTCTGAGGCCACAATACTATATCTTTATGCCAAATAACATTTTTAAATGCCAGGTTTTATAAAGTACATGCAAAATTTTTAGAATATAGTTTTATAACAAACAAGGTGACAGGGAAAAGTTATAGGTCTTATAATATAAAAGTAATAACATTTGCTTAAAACTCATTTTAAGAGAAAGAACCTTGAGAGAGAAGACCTGAGCTAATTAAACTTACTTTAATGGTTTTTGTAGAAGACATCTTACGCTAGCCATTTGATCTTGCTAATAACCCTTAGACTTTAATTCATTGATATATAGACATGAAAGGCATATTTATACCTTTGGTTGGCATTGATCTACATAGACATCTGAATAAACCTTCGAAAGTCTCTCATGGCAGTAAGAATGCTGAGCACATACTCCTTGACACGTGACCTACTCATGTTGGAATTGTTTGAAATGTCTCTTTATCCCAGCCCAACCCTTCCCAATGGAGTTGTCTTTATGATTTCTTAATTTCATTCTCTGGATGTTTATATCTAATGATATATACACTTATTTACTCATTTCAGTTAAAGTTATTTTTACTTTTTTTCCACATTTTAAAATAGCAAATATTTATTTTATTTGCAAGTCAGAGTATGGGGTAAGGAATATCTATTTTAAGATATTAATTAGCTTCACAAAAACAAAATATCAACAAAGATACCACTAACATGTCTTTATATCTAAATTGTGATTCCTTGAGAGTAGAGAATGAGTGTTTTGTTCACTATGATCTTTTTTCACCTAGAAAATTGAAGATCAATAAATACTGGTTATGAATGAATATCACACTTTCAGGAAAATCAAAGTGAATTTGACATACATAAACTCTTTTGAAAAAATGCTCATTATATTCCAGACATTTGAAAGTAGGTATATGAAAAATGCAAATGAAGGAGCATAGAGTTGATTTGACCAGCCAACACAGTATCTATTGCTCCTTTCCATTCTTTCACATATCACTGTGTGACTTTTCCCTCTGCCTCTAAATGGAATAATTCTGTTTGTTTAAATCCTGTAAATCAGCCAAGAGTCATGGAACACTTAGGTTCTTGTTCACTTGAGCACTGCTTGTGTTCATGAAATGCTTTTCATGCTGACATGTCTTATGGTTATAATTTGAGAAAGGGATTAGATCTCACATTTCAACACTACCAGAGGACTTTGAAATATTACAATTTTGCTACCTAACACAATATAAGTCTTATTAGGGCCTTTTGCCAATAGTAGTTCCTGGGAGTCTGTTAGTTGCTATACAAATAAAAAGAAGAGAGATTGGCTGTAGACTCCTAGAACAAACTAATGTAGAATCAAGTTAGCCTATATTTTAGGTAGATCTTGATCCAAGTTAAATGCTCCTTAGATTTCTCAACTGTATGGGATAGTTAAACCCAAATCCAGAATCTATGCACTCAAATGTCTCCATGGATAAATTGTACCCTTAAATATTCTTTTCACACTATTTCAGGTCACCTTGTTACCATTATTAAACTCTTTTTCTTTGCCAATCTTGTTGTTTTCACTGAAAATCCTGTTTGTATCAAAACTGACAGACATTCTCAAGGAAATACTTCTTGGATTAAATCATCCTTTGGGTTAAGTTTCTATCACATTGTCAAGCCTTTGCTTAAATGATGTTTGGACATTTTATTTGATATATGTTCATTGTTCTAAGTATACCATGGACCTTTCAAGACCTAGGTGGAAATATGGATATTGGAGAAACTGAAAGAGCAATTTATTTTCTGAGGCCTCTTCCCCTCAAGCGGTACTTGTTCAACCCTTTCTTTAGGTGATGTTGAGCTTATAGTTGTTAACGAATTATGAAAGGAAGCATTATAATGGTGAAACAGTAGAAGACATTTTCAAAAAGTTCCTCTTTTTATATACTTATTCCCCAAGGAGCAAATGGTACCAGCCATGGCCCTGTCTAGACCCATCCCTAAGCTTGCTCCACAGATGTAAAAACCCTCCTTTTCTGCCCCAGGTACATGATAAAAACTTCTGCTATTCATAGTCTTCCCTGTGTTCATAGACCATCACACTGTTATTGGAAGGACAGAAATGTGAGATTTCCTGAGAATCTTAATTTTTCTATGAGACATTAATCAAAGCTCTACTTAGGGTAAAAACCTAAAGATTATTACTTAAATCCTAAATTAGTAAAATGTTATTTAGGAATGTTCAGCATATCAGGTGCACTGTATATTTCTTTTGAGCCCACTGGCTCCTATTAGCAGTCAGGAGAGGGGGAGAGAGAGAGGGAGGAAGGTGAACTGTATCTTCTTAAGGTTGATAAATTTTTGCTTTCAAGAATGTTCAAGAAAGATCCAAATTGGGATTTCTGTTTGTAACCATCTTTATTTTATCTCTATGGCCTTGGAAAATGTGTCTAGTTTAGCATTACCCCCATTTTAAAATTATATATAAAACAGAAAATAACCCTATTCTTTACTCCTCCTATAAAAACAGAACTTAGTGTAAACTTATTCAGCATTTGTTCCTTTATACCAACACATAATTTTAGGTAATGTCCAAGAAAATTACTGTAGTCAATGGCTTTTCCCCTACGCGTTTCATCTTTGAGCTTTTGCTGCTCCCTCGATTGAAGGTCATGCTCTACTAGAAGTTTGAGAGCGATACCAGTTGACTCCATATCAGATCTGCTGCTTGACGCTTGCAGAGTGGGCCAGCAAAGGTCATTCCACTTCTGGCAAACCACATGGGAACTGGGGCTCTCCACTGGATTGGTGTTTTGTGAATTTTGGTAGGTTATTTAACCTAACGCAATTAGGTGTACTCCTGAAATAAACCAGTGTGGGGTCAAATCATTTTCAAAGAAACAAGCAGTTTGCCTCTGAAGTCTTTTTGTGATAGAAAGTGACCTACTTTTCATGCCATTAGAAACAAAATTGCTGATCAATGCAGAAGTGCAGTTAGCTAGACAAAAATCTTTATTGACGCCATTTATAAGAAAAGATATTTGTGTTATGTCACCGAACAAGACAGACTTTTTTCTAAGTCTTATGTTCTAGTCTGCCATCATAAAATGGAGATATATTTTCTCTTATAATCATTTCGTTTTTTACAATTGGCATAAAAGTAAAAGAGGAGAATAAAAATAAATCTGTAAGGTTTGACAAGTAGTTTATAAGTCATAACAAAAATCTACCTATTTATATTCTTTGAATGAATTATTTCATTAATAAAATAAGAGCTGCTTAAATACTTGATCAATGCAAGTATAATTGTGTGGGATAATTGTTGTGTGGAAAGTTTTTGTTTTAGTAAGAAAAAATATTTGAAAATATTCTCTTACCTATTGGCTGTACCCCAGGGGTATTTGTGAAGATAAATGTGTTGATAGTTGATAGATGAAGGAAATTTCTGTTTAAAATATCAAGATACTTTTATAACAATTTTCTCCTTGCTATTATTTCTCCATCCTCTATCCCTATTCTTGCTGCCAATTCTTACATCTCCTCCCCATTAAGAGTTTGCTAGCTTTGGAGAATTGATTCACTCTAGAGTCATCATGTGGTGAGTTGATTATTGTAAAATAGCCAGAAAGAAGCTTAGAAAGGGTTTTATATATGGGAGAGAAGGATTCCACTAACAAAGATTCTTTGAAAGATTGGCTGCATAATTTGTGGGCCCACCCATTGCAAAAGCAAATGAAAAATTTATTGTTTGAAAATTAAGATTTTTTAAACATGGTGATAGCAGAGCATTAAACTAAGAGGGGAGCCTTAGTGACTGCACAGATCAATACCCACAAAGTCAGTGCTGGCTCCTTATCCCGAGAGCCTCTTAACTATTGTCTTCCCCTGTTTTATTATTATTTTTAAAGATAAATACAATATGATTTTACTTGTATGGGGACTCTAAAGAGCAAAATAAATGAACAAACTAAGTAGAAACAGACTCAGATACAGAGATCAGATTGATGTTTGCCTGAAGGGAGGGAGTTCGGGGGCTATGTGAAAAAGGTGAAGGGATTAAGAAGTACAAGTTTGTCGTCACAAAATAGTCACAGGAACGTAAAGTACAGCATAGGGAATATAGTCAATAATATTGTAATAACTAGGTATGGTGCGAGTTTGGTCCTTGAATTATCAGAGGAAACACTTTGTAAAGCATATGATTGTCTAGCCACTGTACTGTACACCTGAAATTAATACAAAGTAATATTGAATGTAAATTGTAATTTAAAAAATAAAAAATTAGCCATGGCCGGGTGGCTCTGTTGGTTGGAGCATTGTCCCAGGCACATACCTAGGTTGTGGGTTCAATCCCAGGTCTGGGTGCGTACTGGAGGCAACCAATGGGTGTTTCTCTCTTACATCAATGTTTCTCCCTCTCCC
This sequence comes from Miniopterus natalensis, assembly GCF_054644295.1. Lineage (NCBI taxonomy): Eukaryota > Metazoa > Chordata > Mammalia > Chiroptera > Miniopteridae > Miniopterus > Miniopterus natalensis. Next base: position 48,120,156 of record NC_142083.1, read on the forward strand.
TCTCCCTCTCCCTCTCCCTCTCCCTCTGTCTCCTCTCTCACTCCCTTCCCAAGTCTCTCTAAAATCAGTCAAAACATATCCTTGGGTGAGGATTAAAAATAAAAAATATATATAAAGAAAAATTATTTTTTATTAAAGTATAGTAATAGTATAGTATTATATCAGTTTCAGGTATACAACATAGTGATTCAAGATTTATATATCTTAAGATGTGATCACTACACTCAGTCTAGTAACCATCTGTCACCATGCAAAGTTATTACATTATTACTGACTATATTCCCCATCATCTTTTTCACTCATTCCCTGTTTTTTAAGTCATCAAGGAATGTCTATTCTCTATTCTCTCACTTGCTACAGACTTTGAGCAGCTGTCTTTCACCTCCCTTCAATTCTCTGCTCGAATTCTTATTTTTGCTTTCTGTCAATTTGTGATTCATGGACTGCCTCTAAACTGCCCAACAGTATCTTTTTTGACAACTGATTCCAGAACTTCTTTCTATTTAACCACCTCTTTGGTTTTCCTTCTCCCTTTTGAAAACAGCTTTCCTTCTCTGCCTTGTGTGATCTAGTGGTTCCAGCCCCTTGCTCTTGCTCTTGCTCGTTAATCTAACACTCTCCCGGCCCTGGGCTGTTACCTGTTCCTGGCTCCCTGGGTTGAGTCGCACGCCTTAGACAGACAGCACCAACGTTCCATTGTCCTCATGCTCCTCTTTTCCTACCATCAGATTTCACAGAGACCTAAGAGCCAAATATGTAATTTTTTATATTTCTGGATGTGGTTTAGCTCTGAATTTATGACTTCATTTCTGTCTTTGTGGAATGGACTAGAAAATAACTTAGAAAGAGACTAAACTTCCCTTGTATCATTACCTGAAACTCTTATGAAAATGCTAAACCTTTGGCTTTCTTTTTTCCCTTACGGACAACCCCAGATCCTTTTAGTTCTGTAGATCAAAAGATAACTCTTAAGGAGGAGGAGGGAGTTTTAAAAATGTACCCTTGAAACTAACGGCATTCTTGAGATCAAATTAGTTTATCTCCTCAAACGTACAACCCGAGCAAATAAAGCCAAGGAACCAAAGAACACATCTAAATTCTTTTCAATATTATTCTTCCTAACAGGTATGTTTTCTCCTTCTGACAGTAGTTCAAGGACCTGAGCCAAGGAGAGGAGTAAGGTCATTTGTATTTCCTCCTGGCTTTTATGTTTCCAAAAATAGTTTTGAATTTCTGAAGCAGCTCTTTAATTCCTCCCAACAACCCAATAAGTTAAGGCAAGTAGCACATTTTATTAAAGAGGAACTTGAGACTTATGTGATATTTCCAAGGGTCACAAAATTATTTGTAAATATTTAACAAAAACTCAGAATTCTCAGATGCCCACTAAAGAATCTTGGTATATCTCACTGCTAACACCACGATATTTGTCACTGTTGTCACTGTTTACATCAATTTCTATTTTATTTCGAGATTCATCATCATCTGGGTTTCTAACTTCACTTACTTTGTTTTCCTTCTTTCCCTACTCATCATTCCTAAACATGACAATTCTTTAGTTTATATCTGTGTAATTTTAAAAAATGAATTGTTTTTCAAGCGTTTGAGGTTAGTTCTTTGAGATTTGTTATTTCAATAGTGAGGCAAGATAGCAATTAGTTACTACAATTTTAAACTGAACCAATAACTGTAGTTTCCATATGTGGCGGGGTACCATATATGATCTCTGAGCTGCCCTCAACAGTTATTTTCCCTGAGGTATTTTGTTAGCATTAAATATTATCTTGCAGTTAGATAGGGATCTAAGATTGTACAGTTACTTAGTTACTTGCTTTTTTCATTGCTTCCCATTTAAGCCAATGACTAAATGAACAATTAGGACTTGAGTCGTGTGAGAGATGTGTTTTATTTGGCATGGACCCTAATGATCAGATAATGAACAGCTTCATTCCTATCAAGAGGATATTCTAAAGGATGGTTTCATTTCTTAATGCTGACCCTCACTCTGAGAGGCAGGCTGCTCTAATCATGATAGTTAATGACCAATAAGTGGCCATTTGTCACATTTTCTCTCTTTATTTCAGGCCTCAGCCAACCTCTAACATAAAGGATTCAAACTATGATGAAATGTTTTTACAGGTAATGATGGGAGAGATGATGAGGATTTTTAGGGCAGGGTTCATGCTCCATATGTTCTCTGTAGTAATTATGTTGAAAAATAGTAGTTTGGTTCTGAGGCACTACACAATTTGATTCACTGGACATTTATTGACTACCCTCTGTGAAACTCATAAGAATAGAAAGAGAAATGAATATCATAGCACAAATCTCTGCTTCTAATAAACTTACTCTGTAGTAAAAAGTTACATTCTAATCTAAATTTAAATAAGTTAGGACAAACTTGGCTACTAGATTTGTATGCAGAAAATGTTACAAATTCAGAGGAACTATCAGAAGTACCTAAAAGTTATGGAGACCTTTTAATTCTTTCTTATGTACCCTTGGCTTGTTCATACTTTGACTATAAACATAACCCAATATTTGAAAAGTTCACAATTAAATTGTGGAAGTTCATTAGCTACATGACTGCAGCTGATTTGTTATGTTTAAATTTCCATAATCCATTTACAAGGTTTATCCATTTAAAACCTCTAAATTAGCAGTTTTCTCTGCTTCTATTATTCAGGTCATTGCACCTTAAAGAAGCTAAATGTTTAAGTGTTCCTTAGTAAAGAAAGCAAACAAAATTAAATATCTGCCATAGGAAGGTCAAAACAGAAATCATCAGGAATCTGAATAGAAGCTTCCATTAGTTTTCTATTTCATCCCCCCCCTCATCATCATGTATAATTAATAAAATTTTGTAAAATATTTCCCTTAAAATAAATATTTTAATTCTAAACAGAAATTGTAATATATAAAATTTAGGTAATTTGGTTTTCCTTTGGCAAATAGTGTTGTCAATAACAAAGGCACTAAAATAGGGTTATTTTCACCTTAGACTTTAGTTGGATGATACGTCATGAGAATGGATATAGAACACATGACATATCACATCCAAAACAAAAATGACAACATTTTATTTTAAAATGCTTAAGTTCTTAAAATAGCTTTCTCTAATAGTTTATACTTTATGCTATTAATTAGATGGAACACTGGAATAAGCATAAGTGGAAATAAAAATTACATTGATAAAACTCAAAACATCATTGATTACCAAATATTAATCACTCCAAAAAGGGTTTTGGTGATAAGAGAAAAATAATGGTTTATCATTTCTTTTTCTTAGTGATTATCTAAAGTTACAGAAAGTATCAAGACAGATACCTCATGGAATAATTTTTAAGCATTAAGATATTTTTGTAATGCTTATAAGAACTTTTTGATTCTTTAAAGAAGTATTCATTTACTTAGTGTCTATTATGTGTTTGACAAACTTTGTGGAAGATACAGATCTCTCTCCCAAGAATCTTAAAATCTAGTAGCAGCATCAAAATGCCAACATAAATAACATAAAAGACCTTCATCACTGAGGTACAGAAAAAGTAATATGTGTGTTGAAAGATGGGAGTATTATTTCCAACTAGAGGGATGGGGAGTGAGTTTGATCACCAAAGACTCCATGCATTAAATGACATTGCACTGAGATGGGCCCTGTAAGGATGATATAAATCCAATGTAGAAGTGCCACATTGTAGGAATGAAGAGCATATGGGGATGATCTGCCTGACTGAGATATGGAGGAACTGAAAATCAGGAGTTAAAAAGTTTTGGAAAATATGTGGGATTTTATGTATGGGAGGGCCTTGAATGCCAGGTTAGAGATAGAATTCTTCAATTTTATTTTGTGCATATATATGAAACAATTTACTCTTTGTGCTATGCTATAATCTGTGGCTATAAAAAAATCCAGGCAACAAAGTCACTCAAGTTCACTTTGTAGGTGTTGATGTCATAGATGCTAGGAGTAGGTTAGATGGAACATTGGATGCTTTTGGTCAGAGGAAGTGTGCACCATGATTTGGAAGTACTAATATGAAGTTGATATGTAACATAATTTGGAATGGAGAAGACTTGGACAATACATTGTCAAATGCCAGTCGTCCCAATTTTACTTTATTCAGCTCTGAAAGGACATCTTTTAAAAGAAGAAGAAAACAAAAAATACTAAATTATGCTTGCAGGCTGGTGTGGAGAATAAATTTTTGTGGAATGAGCCTTTTTTTTTTTTTTCAGGAATCCCAAGTTAATGTTCTAATTTCATTTAAGTGAAGCTTCTTCTGACATGGAGTAGTCGCTAGAATGATTTATTTCTTTAATATGCACAACTGCATTCACTAATGAGGGCAGAGGCATGGTGCCAGATTGTGAAAGCACCAGTGTTTGCCCTCTCAGGAAATCTTAGCAGCTCAAGATCACAGCGAGAGTAAATAAGTGATACGAAGGATTTGAGTGAGCAGGGAGAGAATGCTGGAAGAGAGGGAGAAAGAAAGAGATTTTTTGAAATTAAAGAATGGAGCACATAGGTATAAAATTAACACTCATTCTTATAACCATTTCAGAATTAGGAAATATGGCATAACTAAATGCTAAAGGATTGCTTGGAAATTCTACTGCTAAATTATTGAAGTATTTTCACATTTTTCCATGTGATAGGTAGAATTCTAGGACATACAGTAAGATTCCTACCCTCTGAAGGTCATACCCCGCATAATTCTCCATGAGGGTAGATGGAACCTGTAAATATGATGATGTCTCTCTCATTCCTGCATTAAATCATATGGCAAAAGTTAAGTGATTTTTGCAGATGTGATTATGGTTTCTCTGATCAGGTGGCTTTGAGTCAATCAGAAGGTAGATTATTCTGGGTGAGCCTGAACTAATTAGATGAGCCCTTTAAGAAAGATGTAGAAGTCCTAATTGCTCTCTGCTGGCTTTGAAGGAGTAAGTCACCATGAGTTACTCCACAGCAAATAAATTCTGCCAGTGACAGACTGCATGAGCTTGGAAGAAGATCTCAGATAAGACCATGGCTCTGACTGACACCTTGATTGCAACTCATTGCAATAAGCTTTGTGAAAGAGCCTGTTGATTATGGGAGCACATGAGAAGCATCCATCTCCATCTTTGGAGCCTTGGAAAGTTTCAGAAGGATACTACATAGAAGTTTAGACTGAAAGATGAGTAGGAATCAATCAGAGAAAGAGGTGCGGAAAATTTTTTCAGACAAAGGAATTGCACGTATGAAAGTCCCTGAGATTAGAAAGACTATGGCTTGTTTAAATAACTTAAAGAAATCGAGCGTGTCTTAAAGATTGATCGAGCTTGAAAAAATAGTAAGGGACATGGCTGGGGAGGGAAAAGAGAGCAGATCAGGGGGAGCCTTGTAAGATATGCTCAAGTTTATATTAAGAGAAATATGAAGCCCTTACAACATTTCAGTCTGGGGCATGACATAATCAGAGTTGCCTTTTAGAAAGAGAATTCTGTTCAGTGTAGTAAAATTTGGAAGAAAGCAGCATGAGTTTAGAGAGTATTGCAGTAGTCCTGGTGCAATGTGATTGGAGCTTATAAAAGGAATTGGCAGTGGGAATGGAGAGGGGTAGATGGAGTCAAGAAGTATTTTGGAAGTAAAAATCTATAGTATTTCCTGGTTGTAGAGAATAAAGAAGATAAAATAGTCTATTAATAGTCTATTAATAGTCTATTAATACTCAATTTTCTATTTAAGCCTACTGTCTGAATTGAGGTATCATTCACCAATGTAGAGATATGGGAAGAAGAAATGAAGGCTTGTAGGAAGAGAAAACAATAATTTCAATATTGAAGAACCTGAAAGGCATTGTAGTTATGTCCTTAATTCTTGACAAGCCATTGTTTGCTACCAACATTTAATAACTTATTTTTTTAAAATTTATTTTTAAATGTACTTTTATTGATTTAGAGAGAGAGGAAGAGGGAAGGAGAGAGAGAGAAACATCGATGTGAGAAACATCTATTGGTTGCCTCCTGTATGCATCCTAACCAAGGATTAAACCCGCAACCTGGGCATGTACCCTGACCAGAAATCAAACCAGTGACCTTTCTGTGCATGGGATGACACTTAACCAACTACGCCACACCAGCCAGGGCAACTTCTTATTTTTAAGAAACAGTTCAATTCTCATAAGAATACATTAAATACCTTTTAACTTTCTAACTATAGTCTAACCACATACCACCCCTGGATTGATTTTCTTAAAACACATTTTTGATTATGCTACTCACCAGCTCAATATTTTTAAGTTAATAGAGATTGTTGCCAAATAGACATTGTTTATTCTGCTACTATTTTGTGCATAAAGGATACCCAAATTTTTAATGATTGATAGTTTTTATTGAATTAAATTGACTTATTAAATACCTGCAATATGCAAAACACTATTGAGATACAAAAGTAAATAGGGCAAGGTAATGATCTTCATTAGATTTTAAAGCTTTATAACATTCAATTTAACTTTATATAGCTATGTATTGCAAGAAGTGAAGTAGGAATAATCAAAAGAGAGAGTGCACCAGGTTTTAGCTGCTTTGAAAATAACCAAGATTTAATAGAGTCTAAGAAACCCAGAAATGTTAAGGAATTCATAAGGGAATAAAGATTAACCATGTGGGTATTGAAAAGATACTAAAAATATGAAAAAAATAGATTCTCATTTATCTAGTGATGTAAAGGTCATTCATTATTTTTGTGAGGGCAATTTCAGGGGATCAGTGAGGCCCTAAGTCAATTGTGAGAATATCATGGAGAGAAATGGAGACAGCATAGTCTACATTCAATTGGCTTTTATATGAATGGGTGAAGTTGATGGATAAAAGCTGAAACTAAAACTGTGACTCAGATATGTGTGTGTCTGTGTGTGTGTATATATCGATGTATGAGTGTATACATAGATTTATAAAACTTAGGAAGAACGTAGACAACTGGATTCTCTAGAGAGGATAGTGTGGTAGGGGTTATCAATTTTAAAAAGTATTTAGTCACATGTACAAATACTAAGGAAAAATTGATTATATTTGATTAGACCATGAGTAATGAAATACGAATCACTGCATGGCTAAATTAAACTGGAGGAGAAGAAGACTGAGAGACTTGATTATTGATAATGCTCTAGATAAGTCCTTTGAAGAAGCTTTTCAAAGAAGGATGAGAATTGGAGTCAGGCAAAAGACTGAGAGTACTGTTATTAGAAGAGTATCCAAGAGAGTTTTGGACAATTTCATAGATGTGGAAAGACAAGGCAGTCAGGTTCAGGATACCAATGGGGTACCAGGTCTTGAGGAAACAAGGCCCTAGATAAATGGCAGAGACAGCAAAGTGCCCAATCAGCCCTTTCTCTTGAGGAAGTTGAAGAATTCTTCAGTTTCACGAATAGTAAGTAAGAAGAAAGCCTTTAAAAAGCCGAGAGGAGTTTTAATCAAAATCAAAATTCCAAGGAGACAAAAAAAAATATAGATCAACAATTGCCAAGTAGGAAGGGCCCTAGTAAACGGTCCACACTCTTGGACCTGAAGTGATGTGTTCTAGGCACTGTTGTGAATTAGAGACAGAGAATCAAATTTACAAAAACTTCAGCCTCAGCTTGAATCAGGCAAAGACAAGCAAAAAATTATTGTTAGCAGAGCAAAAAAAAGACATAAATCTCCATAGGAGCAAAATGAATCTGAGCACTGCTTTTTCAACAGAAATGGAAGAAGCTGAAAACAATGGAATGGCATCTCTAAAGTGTTGAAAGAAGATGCTCTTGCTGCTTATGAAATTTACCTTTATCACTGGTTTTAAGCAATTTTATTATGATTATTCTTCTGTAGTGTTCTTCATCTTTAATGTATTTGGGATTAGCTGAACATTTTAGCCTAGAGATTTATAATTTTCATCACGTTTGGAAAAAATTCAGTCATTAATACTCCATATATCTTTCCAACTCCCAAGCCTCTGCACACCCTTTCAGGGATTTCAGTTAGATGTAATTTACCTGCTTGGTGTTTCAGCCTGGAAACTTCCTCTAGGCAGTAAGTTAGAGCAATAATAGGGCTCACCTCCTCTTTTCCCCATCTTTTGGTATTTATTTTCCTTTTAGACCTGAATTCCAGTGCTTTAATTGCCACTATTTGATATACTTTGTCTCTATCTTAGTTGTTTCACAAGAGAGAGTAAATCCAGTCACTGTTATACCATCTTTAACCAGAAACAGAACTTTCCAGAATACCTATTAATTTCTAGTGAGAAAAATGTATTGGACAATTGAGCCCCAAAATGAATTCTCTTCTTGAAGGCAAATACATTCAAAGCAAAATGATAACATTTTTGTGGTGAACATCGATGCATATCAAGGGAAAATTCCTATAAATTTTAAATTTATAAAGACTTAAAAAATCTAAACATCTTATTACTCAAAGAAAGGAAAATAGAAAACAAAGGAGAAGGATATATGACACTTAAAATTTGTGGCACTTGCTCAGTAAATGAGTGGATAAAAAAGCTTTGGGACATATACACCATGGAATACTACACAGCTGTAAAGAAGAAGGATCTAGTACCCTTTGGAACAGCATGGATGGACCTGGAGAATATTATGCCAAGTGAAATAAGCCAGGCAGAGAAAGACAAACATCACATGATCTCACTTATACATGGAATCTAAAGAACTTACTAAACGGATGAACAGAATAGATTCAATGACATGGAAGCATAGATGAGACTGAGGAATGTCAGAGGGATGGAGGAGGGCAGGTGGGTGGAGGGGGAGAGAGTAACCAAAGAATTTATATGCAGATATGCACAACCCAAGGACACGGACAATGGTGGGGAGAGGGACTGGGGAGGGGGAAGGGACGGGCTGGAATGGGGAGAAAAAGGGACATCTGTAATATTTTAAACAAAAATAAAAACATTTGTGGCACTTGGAAAACATCCGATTAATAGTGAAATCTGAAAAAATTTGAAATTGATTTGTTTTCAGTCCTCTGGAAGTACATGGTCAGAAAAGGAACAAATACAATGTCATCTGATAACATTTTGTAAAATAGTGGAAATGGATGGAGAATATCTATATATATGAATATGGATAATAACAATACTTTCAGAAGTAAGTCTTAGTGCAGGCAAAATATACAAGACAGGAGGGCTTAGAAACTGCAGTGTGGCAGGTAGTTGTAGACTCTGGTGGGATTAGGTCATTTTTACCTGGTTTTATTTCCTCAAGACTAAATGAGATAAGTTTATTAAATAAAATGAGTTGCAAGTAGGAAACAGAGAAGTTATGAAATATCTGCCTAGGACAGTGAGAAAGTACATTTTCTACGGAATTGGAGATTTTCCAGGTGGACCTGAATTGCATATTGGTGTGATTTTCTCCATCCATATTTAGCTGTTCATAGAGTGGTTAATACTTGTTTTAACTAACTGTAAGGTGAGAGAGACAATAGAATAAGGGGTGCTGCATCTTAGAAAGAACAAAAAACTTGTGGGGTCAATTAATTTGAGCTTTCAATTGTATAAAATATTTATCACAAAAGTGACATATCACAAATCAGGATTTCTGAGATGGTGGACTTAAAATAATGGATGGATTGCCTTTGTGGATGTTTAATTTGTCAAGACTCACAATAAAACTAGGGCTAAAGATCTAGGAGAGGCTAGTTTTCCCTGGTTCTAGAGGTTGTGTTATCAAGGAGAAGTTTCTTATTTCTTTGGACCAAGCTGGATTCCTCTATCCCTCTTCTCCCATTTGCAAACCAGCCCTAAACTAGTACATAGCTTTATACTATGTTGACTGTTTGATATTTGTGTCTTAATAAAAATGGATCTCAAATAGTTGGTAGTGATGGTTAAAGTCAGCTGCTATTTATCATAAGACTTAAGAAATTTTCTTGTCACCTGGCTGGCGTGGCTCAGTGGTTGAGCATCGGCCTATGAACCAGGGGATCATGGTTTGATTCCCAGTCAGCGCACTTGCCCAGGTTGCAGCTTAATCTCCAGTAGGGGGCGTGCAGGAGGCAGCTGATCAATGACTCTCATAATTGATGTTTCTATCTCTCCCTCTCCTTTCTCGGAAATCAATAAAAACATATTAAAAAAAGGAAAGAAATTTTCTTGTCTATTTGTAGAGGCAAAATTGCATTCAAGGGCACATTCTCAGAAGGGATAAACCATGAAGTAGTGATGAAAAGAGAAAATTGCCTAGACAGCCAAACTGGTTTGTTTAATTCTAATGCCAATAAATAGTATATAATCCATTTCTAAGAAAGGAATTTTATGGGGGGACTATTCAAATTCAAGGGGATTTAGAAAAGAAACATTCTATTAGAAGTTCAGAAAAAGGATATTTTTTAACTATAATTTGTATAATATTTTATAAACTTTTATTTAAAAACAAAGCCATAAACTTTAAATTTAGTCAGTGTGAGTATTTGAGGGTCAGTGTTCTCAAAACCTATAGAGATGCTTTTAAAGGTGAAATAAATAAATAGATAACCTAAAGTTTGTTAACCTTTAGGCAGGGAGATTAATTATTTTTCAATTTCAATTTAAGAGAAACACTTTATTTGTTATTTTGTTTTACTTCCAGAATGCAATTTGTTTTGTGCTAAAGAGAGGACCAGCAGTGAATCCAAATCAGACAATGGATGTAGAAAACATGGTTTTATATCCAAAAACCACTAAAATGATGGCAAGAATACAAAAAATCATAAACCTATAAGGCAAAAGAGAATGGATCGAGTTGAGGGGGACTGAAAATAGCAGATAATGGAGAGCAACATAATATTTAAAAATGTAAGTAAAATGGATAAAAGGCAACTCACTAAGTAAACTAGAAAATTCTGAAATTTTAGTTCACATTTTGTAGTGAGGATCAATCAAGAAATAATCTGATTTGTCCCACAGGATTTTGAGATTGACAGCAATGACCTATTGAAATATGGGACCTAGTGATGGTGGGTGGAAACAAAGAAGGGCTTGGCCAGGTGCGGCTCAGCAGTTGAGCATCGACCTTGGATCCAGGAGTCACGGTTCCATTCAGGGTCAGGACACATGCCTGGGTTTCGGGCTTGATCCCAAGCAGGGGATGTGCAGGAGGCAGCCGATCAATGACTCTCTCATCAGTGATGCTTCTATCTCTCTCCCTTCCCCTTCCTCTCTCTGAAATCAATAAAGATACATTTACAAAACAACAACAAAGAATGTTGAAACTTGGTAACCCAAAGCAATTAGGCAATGTGTTTAATCTCCCCCTCCAAACAACTACTAGGATGCTCCCTCCTCAGCTGCAGCACAGTTCAGGATGCTTATTCTTCTGGAGGGGACCAACCAGAAGGCCTCTCGGTAGGGAGAATGAGCACTGATGAACCCTGATGAGTGCTTAAGTCATGGGCTTATATTTCCCAGGGTGGAGACTGGAAGATTCCTCTGCAGAAACTGGCAGCACCGAGAGAAAATCTAGACAACTAGTCCCTATTGAGGCCCAGGAGCTAATAAGCCCTTCTCACCTAGAGTGAGATTCTAGTCAGCATTATGGATACTGAATGGGGTAGCCAGTGACCACCAGATATTTGAGAAAAATCTCTTACATGAAAGACAGAGGCGGAAACAAAACTCAGAGGAGGCTGACCCAATTTAGGAGGTAAAAAAATATAATATACAAATGTGGGATTCATAGGTAAGAAAATATAATGTATCCTTGATTAAAACAGTATACCATATAAAAAGAATAATCAGTGAGCAACAAAGAGCTCTTGAGAATAAAAATGTGGTAACAGATATTAAAAATATAAATATATAAGGGTTAGAATATAGAGTTGAAGAAGTCATACAGGAAAGAAAATAAAGCCCAAAGAGATAGAAAATTGAAATATTCATTGTCATCTGATTTACAAAGAAGGGCATCACTACACATCCACTTGTAAAGAATGGCCTTAATAAATAATAATTTTCAGTTGGCTGAATAAGTGGGAAAAAAATCTTGACCCTCTATTATATACCATACACCATGAGCTGGATCATGGACCTAAATGTGAGCAATAAAATTATAATAGTTTTGGGGAAAACTTTTAGGAGATTATCTTTATAATTTGAATAGTCAAAGGTTTCTTAAGTAGGACACAAAGAGCACTAACCATTAAACCATTAAAAATGGAAATTTATTAAAATTAATAACTGATGTTCAATTTTATTGTTCTCCACCAAAATACATGTACAGTAAAGTTTATAGAATCTTTAATAGCCCAAGACTAGAAATAGCCTAAATATTCAACAAGAGTTGAACACATAAATGGTACTATATTCATATTATCTAATGCAACAGTGAAATAAAGAAAACCACTGTTATATGCAATATTGTTGATGAATCTCACCAGTATATAATTGAGTGAAAAAATTCATGCATGAAAGAAAACATGATTCTATTTATATGTTGTTCAAAACAGGCAAAATTAATCTATGGTGAGAGAGGTCAGATTACTGGTTATCTTCGAGAGTGTTAACAGAGAGGGCAGGGGGACTGGGAATATTGTGTATCTTGATTTGGATTATGGTACATGGGTATATACATATGTGAAAATTCATCAGTATATATACTTAAATTGTATGTACTTTAGCTCATATAAACTGAGTCTCAACAACAAAATTAGAAAATGAAAAGCAAATTAGATTATCCTTCTAGGAGACCTGAGATATATATATATCCTTAGAGCTGTTATTCTCCTATCAGGGATCTTGTATGACTGCATCTTTCCACGCTTTTGCAGTTAAGCATGGGCATGATACTTTCAGTGACTGACCAAATATGAGTAGAAATGGTGCAAGTTACTTCTGGGTGAGTGTTTTGAACAGTCAGTGTGTGACTCACCATGTTGCCTTTCCTCTACTGCAGTCCTGAGGTCCTTGGGAGGGTGGAAACACTCACCCCAGCCTTCATGTAAGGACAGCGTGGAGCTGAGCCCTCAGCTGGTCATTGTTGGATCTATAATGTCAGTAAAAAAATAAACCTCTGTTGAGGGCTTGGTTGCAGGTGGTTAGCACACAATACAATATACTATTTTGACTAATGCTTGTGCCCAACATTCAGAAGGAGAGAAGAGAGAAAAGAATAGAGAAAATTGTCAAAGGAATCAGGCAAAAACATTTTCCAGAATAGGTGGACTTTAATTTCCAGATTGAAAGCTCCTCCTAGTGCTGGGTACAGTGAGTGAATGGAATAAATCACACATAATGCACGATATTGTGACATTTTGTAATACCAAAGTAAAGAGGCCGTCCTAACAGCTTCCAGAGTCAGGTACAAAAGGATCACTGACAAAGAATGACATCAGAACAGACTTGGGCTTCTCAATATCAACTCTGGAAGCTAGAAGACAATGAAAGACCTTCAGAAGTCCATAAAAGTGCTTACAATCTGGTTTTATATTCCAGCCAACCTTTCAATCAAGTGTGCAAGTGTAAAAATAGAGACATTTTAAAAGAGGCAAGGCTGGAAAAAATGTATCTCTAGTTTACTCTTTTTCAGAGAGCTCCTTTAATATACTGCACTAAAATAATCTAGAAAGACAATGTAGTATGACTGAGTATCCCACAGCATTGTCCCTCCTTTCTTGGTAACAGATCTGCTAAAATGAAGACTTAAATGTCATGTCCTCTTGTAGGTAGGCGTGGCCATGTGAGTAAGGTCTGCTTATGGGGTTTAAGGGGAGGTAGTGTGTACAGCTTCCAGGAAGCGCCCTGAAAAGGAATGGGCTTGCCCTTCCTCTTGGTCTTGCGCAGTGTACATGCAGGGGCTGAAGCTCTGACAGCCACCTTTTATCATAACTTGGTGTCCTGGGACATTAAAAGCAGCGTCACAAAACAAGATTTGAGGGGCCTTTTTTGTTTGTTTTTTTAAAAAGCATAGAGTTTCCTTTTTGTCCCTTGACCATAATTTTGCACATGATAAAATAAGTAGACTTTCATTTTGTTTGATCCCTTGTGTTGAGTTTCTGTTTCTCAGAGACAAAGGAAATTCTAACCCAAAGAAAGGGATTCTGTGAAAGGAGGTTGAGCACATGAGTGGAAATCCCCAGGACTGATAATGCAGGGAAATCTTATATTTTGAGGGGATGGTGTTCTAAAAGGGCTACATCTTATTTTTTATTATAGAAATGTAATGTCTAAAATGGAAACATTGTGATTTAGAGTAAACATCTAAGTGATCAAAATGAGTTACCTCTGGGGAGTGGGAAGCAGTGGTGGAAAGGGGTGAAATGGGCGGCTCAGAGGAATGTTCTTTTCCATTATGAGCTTAGTGAACTATTAGATCAATTAAACTCGATAACTATATCACTTTATTACTTACTGTATTTATAGTGATAAACACTACACATCGTTTTTTAAAAAAGAAAATAGACATTTGAACCTGTGATTTGTATTTTCTGTTGCATCTGAATGAGAATGGTAAGAAAGTTCTATTGTTTGTGCTAGTTGACTTACCAGAAGGTGATTTAAAGAAATGGCATTCTTAAATTGAGAGACAAAGGTCAAAGACAAGCATTGCCTTAGCTGTGAAAACGTATATCATGAAGCACAAATCCTTAACAGCATACAGTGGCAGTCCATGGGGAGTGGGGAGGAGTGCCTTTAGTTTGTATCTGTGACTTATTGCTATGGCATGACACTATTACATTTTGGTTTTAGCATTTTTAAAGAGGAAGTAATAGTTATGAGAGATGAAGAACTCAGAATTAAGTACTGTAGTTATACACAGAAGGGTAATTTGGTTTTGATGTATTGGTCTGAGCCTGTTAACTAATAATACCAAATTTTAAGTAGCATCGCACCAGTATGAAAAAGAGGTAGCATCATTATTAATGTCTAAACTATAGTGTGTTTCACACAGGATTATGGTAAAGGTCAGGCCATGTTTCTCTGAATTAAAAGCTATTCTGAGCTATCGCATTCCTAATCAACTCAGACCTAAAGGTGCATAGCTCAGTTATAATGAGGCACAATGAATTTAAATAAACTGCAAGAGACTGTATAGTGATTTATATGTGCACTGTGGTATCCTTTTAACTCATTAGCAATGAATGATACTATGTGTTTGCAACTGTTTTTTGCTGTATAACTATTTTTTAATCACAATATTTCTTAGTAAAAGTGCCTTATGCTCCCATTTCCTTCCTGTATGTGTAAGGTAAAAGGCGATGGGTACTCCTGGCATGTACCCAAACATGAGTAACAGTAGAAAGGGACCAGAAATATCCACTCAAATCCATTTCATAAATTAACAGTTTGTAACTGTGCTCACATGTTTATGGTTTCACTGGAAAGACTTGCCATGGGAATTAAGAACCAGAATTGAAGGTTATATGTAGGTTTCTGCATTATATTTCAGACAGCCTTGTGGAGGAATTAAAAAAATCATTGAACACATTTGAGTATTTATTAAGAAACAAAATTAAAATGCCAACATTTAGCCAGAAACGATTTTGCTTAATAATTCACGAGTTTTGTTTACCATCTTCTGTCCTCCTGTATACACCAATAATTTTTGTAAACAACACATCCCTATAGCTTGTTCATATAGCAAGTTTACAAAAACTATGGGGCTTTAATTTTATGTTGTAAAACCCTTTCATTTTATTCATTTCTAGATTAAGAAGCAATCTTATGCATGAATGATCAAACATTTAAATATATAAAAAGAGAATGATGGCATTGATAAAATTCTCTTTATGGATGGCTCAATTATATCCACTTTTTGTGGAGATCAAAAGAGACTAGATATAAATCCTGAGATATCTGTTCCTCTTAATGCTTAAAAAACCCTGTCCAGAATGTATCTTAACTTATACTCTCCACAATTGAAATGGCCTCACTATTCCTAAAATTCAGTTAATTTTAACCAGGCTTTTGCATTGAAACAGGATTTCTCTCTTGGAGGTCACATGCTTTTGAGTTTCATTATCAATCACATATCCTTCCCATTCTTTTTCTTGCTGAGTTTTTGCCTTGTCTACACTTTGCCTTGTCCTTATTAATCCTAGAATAATGTGGCAGACACTGCTAACTATTCCTCAATATCTATTCTTTCTTCCCTTTTAGTAATAGAACTGAAGTTTTACCTAGTTAAATGGCGATCCAACTGCTAATCACATTTCTCAGTCCTTTTTTTTTTTTTTTTTTAAGCTATGGATCATGGGCTGAATGGTGTACTTTCAAAATTCGTATGTTGAAGTTTTAACCCCTAGAACCTCAGAATGTGCCTGTATTTGGAGCTTGAGTTTTTGAAGAAGTAATTAAGATTAAATTAAGTCATTAGCCTGGGCCCTAATCCAATATACTGATGTCGTTATAGGAAGAAGAGACTAGGACACAAACATGCATAGAGGAAAGAACTTATGAACACACTGGAGGAAAGTGGCCATCTACAAGACATGAGAGAGGCCTCAGAAGAAACCAACACTGCTGATAACTTGATCTTAGTTTTATCACCTCTAAGATAGTGAGGAAAATAAATTTCTGTTGTTTAAACTACCCTGTCTATAGTAATTTATGACAGCCTAGGAAACTAATACAATAGGATAGCCATGGGATTGAGTTTGGGTTAATGTGTACAGTTTCAAGGTCATTTCCTTAAAAGACAAGGTGGAATATGCTAAATGTCTTTTTCCCCTTCTCACAGGCTAGAACACAGATATGGTAGTGACTCTGCTTCAAGTATTCAGTAATAACAACAGCTGGGGCATGGTAGACCAACAAGCTGGAAGGAACTTGGCTTCTGAATGACGTGTGGAAAATGGCAGGCCAGCCAGCCAGCCAGCCAGGACTAGTAACATCTGGACTATTATGTAAAAAATAAGTAAACTTCCATTTAAGTCTTTTTTCTATTTTGAAGTTTACTTAAAAGAGGACATATAGATGGCCAAGAGGCATATGAAAAAATGCTCAATGTTGCTAATCATCAGAGAGATGCAAATTAAAACCACAATGAGGTATCACTTCACACCTCTAAGAATGGCTCCATCAACAAATCAACAAATGATAGGTGCTGGCCAGGGTGTGGAGAAAGGGGAACCCTAGTACACTGTTGGTGGGAATGCAGACTGGTGTAGCCACTATGGAAAACAGTATGGAGGTTCCTCAAAAGTTTAAAAATGGAACTGCCTTTTGATCCAGTGATTCCTATTCTTCTAGGAATATATCCTAAGAATCCTGAAACACTAACCAGAAAGAATATATGCACCCCTCTGTTCATAGCAGCGCAGTTCACAATAGCTAAGATCTGGAAACAGCCCAAGTGCCCATCAGTAGATGAGTGGATAAAAAAGCTGTGGGACATTCACACCATGGAATACTATGCAGCTGTAAAGAAGAAGGATCGCGTACCCTTTGGAACTGCATGGATGGACCTGGAAAATATTATGCTAAGTGAAATAAGCCAGGCAGAGAAAGATAAACATCACATGATCTCACTTAAATGTGGACTTTAAAAAACTTAATAAACTGATGAACAAAATAGATTCAGTGACATGGAAGCATGGACCAGACTGATGAATCTCAGAAGGAAGGTAGGTAGGTGGGGAGAGATTAACCAAAAAATTTATATGCATATATGCATAACCCAAGGACACAGATAATGATGTGGTGAGGGACTGGGGAGGTGGGTGGTTGCAGGGTGGGAGGGGGTCAATGGGGAGAAAAGGAGACATCTATAATATTTTGAACAATAAAAAAAAAGTAAATTTTTATTTTACTGAAACCACTGAATTTTTTAGGTCTCTGTTACTATAACTTAGCCTTTATCTTAACTGGTAAAGCATATATAGAGTAGGTACTACACATAGACCTTCTATTCCCATTTTAATTTATAATTTATTTCTACACACAATATATGAGTTATATATAACAAACTATAAACATAATTTAAATATATAAAATGATAATATCCATATATGTTTTGATCATGTATTACATTGTGACACAACTACTATTTTCATTACAATTCCATTCCCATTACAGCTCCTGTAGTAAAATATCTGAAGTATGCTTGTCTTTCTTTCCTTTTCTTGGTAATCGGGCAGTCTTTATGAACTATAATTAAATTTAATTTCATCTTCAGATAAATCATCTGAGGGACCAAAGATATCACACAGTCATTACTGTAAATCAGGAAAATGGTGTCCACCCACAGCCTGGTTCCTATCTAAATACTTCTCTGAGATTGCTCTGCTTAAGTCCTGTTATTATTATTACTGTTAATATTTCATCAAACTATGAACCTGGAATATACGGCCTTATTTTTCACAGCTTCCTGGTTTTCTACAAACTAATTTCTATTCACTTTATGTGATTTTTTTTACAGACATTGGTGACCATGTTATGTGTGTTTGGTGGAAATAATACCCGCCCCTTCTGGCTCTTACTAGTTTCTAGGCATTCTAGATGATTTCTACTAATTTTAAATAAGTTTAATTGGTATACAAAGCTCTTTTCTTATTGTTTTTATAGTCAGGAAGTCCGGCTTTTCCTAGCCCTAACTTTATATAACTTTGTTGCTTTGTGTGTGTGTGTGTGTGTGTGTGTGTGTGTGTAATCTGTTATGTGTTGAATAGGTATGTTTTAATGCTCAAAACCTAAGATTTACAGCAACGGGAGAGATGGTGCCCCCTGAATGAAGTGGTATAGCAAATGCCACTAGTAGATGTTTGGAACTTCTTTCCATTGTGATTTACATAAAAAAGCTTGCAAGCTAAGCAGTCTCACAAACATGTGTTTAACTGCTGGGAACTAGAAGATGGGCATTTGCTTGCTCTCTCTGGGAAAAAAAAAAAAGATAAGTTTAGCTTGCCTGAATGTTGGTAATTCCTTCTCCCCACTCTTGCATTAAGTGATTAACCCAGTGGAAGTCTGTGATCTGCTTTGAAGTCCCTAGCTTCAAAAGACTCCCCACATGAGACCTATTCACATAAACCTGAGTTCCTCTCAATAAAAAAAAAAAAAATTCTGCATTTTACTCGTAATTTTTTTTCAGTTGATGAAATGTCTTTGCGCATCAATAGGATTTTGAGGTTACCATAATTTCTCCGCAGATGCACTACTGGGAGGGTAGAGCTTGAAGATCCTGGCACACAGGGTTCCTGCTCCAGGGAATCAGGCAGGAAAGCAACTGTAAATTGCTGTTAAGGCTTCTGAGATGCTTTTCCTGTCCCGTGATCAGGTCAAGAAACAATGAATTGAGATTGTTCTCATTATAAGAAACAATGAGTTGAGCCTGTAAGGGGTCATAACATTTCAAAATAAACATCTATTATAAAAAATTTTGAACAGAAAACACAAATACAAATTACTTCCCTTTTTGACTATCTGAACCCTGGAAAGTATATTCTATTTGATAATTTCATATTTAATTAATTAATTAATAGGGTATGGTTCTCACTGGAGAAGGGCAAATAACATATTCTTGGCTTGGGTGATCACTTTAATAAACTGAGTTTCTTTTTCTCCATTAACATTCATTCAAAATAATTTATTTAAAATGAGAGTTGAAATCATCCTAGTCCTAAAACATCTCATAGTTGAATGCCTACCCCCTCCAAAGTTAGACAAGGAAAATGATAAGACCTGAATACAAGCAAGCATTTAGCACAAACCCAAAAAGGTTGAGCTTCTCACACTGTGTATGTATTTACCCTATTTATTGCCATTAGTATATACTATATGCTGAGTAATGTAATAGATAGAAAGAAAATTATGTGAAACCTTTAGATTTAGATTTTCTGGAATTAATATCTTAGGGGGGCATTTATTTTATAATGACTTATTCAGGTATGTTGTAGTTGAAAGATTTCAAAGTCTGCTAGGCTCCTGAGATACTATTTGATCAACAAATATTTATTGAGCAAGTACTACATTCTGACCGAGATGGCCTTAAGATTTTCCTTCAGCCTTACTAAACTTTAAACAGTTTTCTTCCTGGCTGTAGATCTATGATCTCCCTTGTTGGAGTGCATTTATGTTTCCAATTTTAAATTCTTTCTCTGCCCCTTTGAGATATAAATTATTCTGCCTCTTACCAATTTTACAACCCAGGAATGTCTACATCAAGGACCTGGCAGTCATCTATTTGACATATACTCATTAAGAAAGATAGCATCCCTATTTTCCAGTCTCATTGAAAGGGTAGGAGCTTAACTTTGATAAATGCCAATTATCACAATGCCCTAATAACATTATGCTCCCCCCCCACTAATATCTCCCAGTACTTTTCCACTAACTTACTACAGTACTTAAAATCTCTCCCACCTTCTGTTTAAGCAGAATTGAGTTCAATCTATCTCCCCTATTGCAATAGTTTTGAAAAGAGTCTTTCTCTCCTATTTAATGTGGCCAGTGCAGTTTTCCTTCCTTCCTTCCTTCCTTCCTTCCTTCCTTCCTTCCTTCCTTCCTTCCTTCCTTCCTTCCTTCCTTCCTTCCTTCCTTCCTTCCTTCCTTCCTTCCTTCCTTCCTTCCTTTCTTTCTTCTTTCCTCTCTCTTTCTTTCTTCCTCCCTCCCTCCCTCCCTCCCTCCCTCCCTCCCTCCCTCCCTCCCTCCCTCCCTCCCTCCCTCCTCTCCCTCTCTCCCTCTCTCCCTCTCTCCCTCTCTCCCTCTCTCTTCTCTCTCTCTCTCTCTCTCTCTCTCTCTCTCTCTCTCTCTCTCTCTCTTCTTCTTTCTTTCTTTCTTTCTTTCTTTCTTTCTTTCTTTCTTTCTTTCTTTCTTTCTTTCTTTCTTTCTTTCTTTCTTTCTTTCTTTCTTTCTTTCTTTCTTTCTTTCATTTTATTTTTGTTTAAAATATTACAGATGTCCCTTTTTCTCCCCAATGATCTATGCCACCCCGTCCCATCCCCATCCTCATTCCCTCTCCCCACCATTGTCCGTGCCCTTGGATTGTGCATATATGCATATAAATTATTTGGTTACTCTCTCCCCCTCCACCCACCCACCCTCCTCCATCCCTCTGACATTCGTCAGTCTGATCGATGCTTCCGTGTCACTGAATCTATTCTGTTCATCATTTTATTAAGTTCTTTAGATTCCACATATAAGCAAGATCATGTGATGTTTGTCTTTCTCTGCCTGGCTTATTTCACTTAGCATAATTTTCCCCAGGTCCCTCCATACTGACCCAAGGGGTACAAGATCCTTCTTCTTTACAACTGTGTAGTGCTCCATGGTATAAATGTCCCGTAGGTTTTTTAATCAACTCATCTACTGATGGGCACTTGGGCTGTTTCCAGATCTTAGCTATTGTAAGCTGCGCTGCTATGAACACAGGGGTGCATATATTCTTTCTGATTAGTGTTTCAGGATTCTTAGGATATATTCCTAGAAGTGGGATCACTAGGACAAAAGGCAGCTCCATTTTTAATCTTTTGAGGAAGCTCCATACAGTTTTCCATAGCGGCTACACCAATCTGCATTCCCACCAACAGTGTACCAGGGCTCCCCTTTCTCCACACCGTCGCCAGCACAAGTCGTTTGTTGATGGCAGCCATTCTGACAGGTGTGAAGTGATACCTCATTGTAGTTTTAATTGCATCTCTCTGATGATTAGCGACATTGAGCATTTTCTCCCTTGTCTCTTGGCCATCCGTATGTCCTCTTCGGAGAAGTGTCTATTCAGGTCCTTTGCCCATTTCTTAATTGGGTTGTTTGTCTTCCTCTTGCTGAGTACTATGAGTTCTTTGTACATTCTGGAAATTAGCCCCTTATCAGATATATCCTTGGGCAAATATGTTTTCCCAGACCATGGGGTTCCTTTGTATTTTGAGGCTGTTTTCTTTTGCTGTGCAGAAGCTTTTTAGTTTGATGTAGTCCCATATGTTTATTTTGTCTTTTGTTTCTCTTGCCCTAGGAGATGTATCAGTGAAAATCCACTACGTGGGATGTCTGTGACTTTACTGCCTATGTTTTCTCCCAGGATTTTTATGGTTTTGTGACTAACATTTAAGTCTTTTATACATTTTGAGTTTATTTTTGTGTATGGTGAAAGTTGATGGTCTAGTTTCATTTATTTGCATGTAGCTGTCCAATTGTCCCAGCACCACTTATTGAAGAGACTGTCTTTACTCCACTGGATGCTGTTGCCTCCTTTGTCAAATATTAACTGACCATAATGGTGTGGGCCTGTTTCTGGGGACTCTGTTCTGTTCCCTTGATCTATATGTCTGTTGTTGTACCAGTACCAAGCCATTTTGATTACAGTAGCTTTGTAATACTGTTTGAAGTTCGGTAATGTGATCCCTCCCACTCTGTTCTTTTTTCTCAAGATGGCTGCAGCAATTTGGGGTCTTTTTTGGTTCCATATAAATTTTTGAAATGTTTGTTCTAGATCTGTGAAATACGCTGTTGGTATTTTAATAGGAATTGCATTGAATTTATAAATTGCTTTGGGTAGTATGGACATTTTAATGATATTAATTATTTCAACCCATGAGCACGGTATATTCTTCCAATTGTTTAAATCTTCCTCTATTTCTTTTTCCAGTATCAGGTAGTTTTCTGAGTACAGATCTTTTACATCCTTGGTTAAGTTTATTCCTAGGAATCTTATTTTTTTAGTTGCAATGGTAAATGGTTATTGTTTTTTTAGTTTTTCTCTTTGAAAGTTCATTGTTGGTGTATAAGAATGCCATTGATTTCTGGATGTTGATTTTGTATCCAGCTACCTTGCCAAATTTGTTTATCAAATCTAGTAGTACTCTGATGGAGTATTTAGGGTTTTCTATGTACAATATCATGTCATCTGTAAATAATTACAGTTTTACTTCCTCCTTTCCAATTTGGATGCCTTTTATGTTTTCTTCCTGTCTGATGGCTATGGCAAGGACTTCCAGTACTATTAAGAGTGGTGAAAGTGGACATCCCTGTCTTGTTCCGGTTTTTAATGGAAATGGTTTTAGTTTTTGCCCATTGAGTATGATGTTGGCTGTAGGTGTGTCATGTATGGCCTTTATTATGTTGAGATATGATCCCTCTACTCCCACTTTGCTGAGAGTTTTTATCAGAATGGGTGCTGGATTTTGTCAAATGCTTTTTCTGCATCTATTGATATGATCATATGATTTTTGACCTTCATTTTCTTTATGTGATGTATCACATTTATTGTTTTGTGGATGCTGTACCAGCCTTGCATCCCCAGAATAAATCCCACTTGGTCATGGTGTATGATCTTTTTAATGTATTGCTGGATCTGGTTTGCTAGTATTTTAGTGAGGATTTTAGCATCTATGTTCATCAGGGATATTGGCCTGTAATTTTCTTTCCTTGTAGTGTCTGTATCTGGTTTTGGGATTCAGGTGATGCTGGCCTCATAAAAAGAGTTTGGGAGTTTTCTCTTCTCTTGAATTTTCTGGAATAGTTTGAATAGAATAGGTTTTAGTTCTGCTTTGAATGTTTGGTAAAACTCGCCTGTAAATCCATCTGGTCCAGGACTTTTGTTTACTGGGAGTTTTTTTATTACTGCTTCAGTTTTGTTAGTTGTTATCAGTCTAATCAGATTTTCTGCCTCTTCTTGATTCAGCTTTGGAATGTTGTATGCTTCTAGGAATTTGTCCACTTCCCCTATGTTGTCCAATTTGTTGGCATATAGTTGCTCATAGTATTTTCTTACAATCCTGTGCATTTCTGTTGTGTTAGTTGTTATATTGCCTCTTTCATTTCTGATTTTATTTATTTGGGTCCTCTCTCTTTTTTTCTTAGTGAGTCTGGCTAAAGGTGCATCAATCTTATTTATCTTTTCAAAGAATTTGCTCTTGGTTTCATTGATTTTTTGATTTTTTTTTAGTTTCTATGTCATTAATTTCTTCTCTGATTTTTATCATTTCCTTCCTTCAACTTTCTCAGGGCTCTTCTTGCTGTTATCGTTCTAGTTCTTTTAGTTGTTGTGTTAGATGGTTCATTAGATCCTTTGCTTGTTTCTTGAGATAGGCCTATAATGCTATGAATTTTCCTCTCAGGACTGCTTTCACTGTGTCTCATAGA
Organism: Miniopterus natalensis; assembly: GCF_054644295.1. Classification (NCBI taxonomy): domain Eukaryota; kingdom Metazoa; phylum Chordata; class Mammalia; order Chiroptera; family Miniopteridae; genus Miniopterus; species Miniopterus natalensis. The sequence continues at coordinate 48,144,187 of NC_142083.1, forward strand.
TTTTGGGTTGTTGGCTGTTTATTTTCATTTTTTCCCATGAAGTGTTTGATTTCTTCCTTGATCTCATTGGTAACCCATTCATTGTTTAATAGCATGCTACTTAGCCTTCATGTGTTTGAATATTTTTTAGTTTTTTTTACGTTGGTTGATTTCCAGTTTCATGGCATTGTGATCCGAGAAGATGCTTGGTATGATTTCAGTCTTCTTGTATTTGTAGAGACTTGCCTTGTGCCCTAACATGTGGTCTATTTTTGAGAATGTTCCATGTACACTTGAGAAGAATATATATTCTGCTGCTTTGGGATGAAATGTTCTGTAAATGTCAATTAAATCTATTAGGTCTAGTGAGTCATTTAAGGTCTGTGTTTCCCTGTTGATTTTTTGTCTTGATGATCTGTCCATTGCTGGCAGTGGGGTGTTAAAGTCCCCCACTATGATTGTGTTGCTGTCCATTTCCCCCTTAAAGTCCCCCAAGAAATTTTTTATATATTTAAACGCTCCTATATTGGGTGCATAAATGTTTATGAGGGTTATTTCCTCCTCTTGGATTAATCCCTTTAATATTATGTAGTGATCATCTTTGTCTCTTGTTATGGTCCTTATTTTGAAGTCCATTTCATCAGAAATAAGAATTGCTATTCCAGTTTTCATTTCCTTTCCATTTGCATGGAAAATTTTACTTCATCCCTTCACTTGTAGCCTGTGTGAGTCTTTTGCTCTCAGGTGGGTCTCTTATAGACAGTATGTATTTGGCTCCTGTTTTCTTATCCATTCAGCTACTCTGTGTCTCTTGATTAGATCATTTATTCCATTTACATTTAAGGTTACTATTGATATAAACTTATTTAATGCCATTTTCTCTCTTTATGCTGATGTACCTTTCTCTCACTATTCTCTTTTTTTCTTAGAGCAGTCCTTTTAGCATTTCTTCCAATGCTGGTTTGGTGGTTCTGAACTCCTTTAGCTTTTTTTGTCTGGGAAGCTCTTTATTTCACCTTCAATTTTAAATGATAGCCTTGCTGGATAAAGCAATCTTGATTGCATGGTCTTGCTTTTCATTACTTTGAGAACTTCATGCCACTCCATTCGGGCCTGAAGAGTTTCTGTTGAGAAATCAGCTGTTAGCCTTATGGGGGTTGCCTTTTAGGTCACTGCTTGTCTCTCTCTTGCATCCCTTAATATTTTCTCTTTGTCCTTGATATTTGCCATTTTAATTATGATGTGTCTTGGAGTGGGTCTCTTTGGGTCCCTCTTGTTTGAAACCCTCTGTGCTTCCTGAACTTGGGTGGCTTTCTCCTTCGCCAGCCTAGGGAAGTTTTCTGTCATTATTTCCTCCACCAATTTCTCTGTCTCTTGCTCTCTTTCCTTCCCCTCTGGAACTCCTATAATGAGAATGTTGTTTTGCCTCATGTTGTCCCAAAGCTCCCTTAGACTGTCTTCATGCTTTTTAAGTGTTTCTCATTTTGTGGCTCTGATTGAGTGATTTTTTTCTACCTTGTCTTCTAACTCACTTATTCTATCCTCTGCTTCATTGAGCCTGCTTTTAATTCCTTCCAGTGCATTCTTGATATCAGATACAGCATTCTTTATTTCAGTCTGATTTTTGTTTATGTTATGTATCTCTTTCTTCATGGTTTCCCTAAGGTCCTTGATCTTATTCTTTATTGCCTTGCTTTTCTCATTAAGTTCCTTGAACACCTTTATAATCAATACTATGAACTCTGTTTCTGATAGCTTGCTTAACTCCATTTCATCAAAGACTTTTTCTGGCCATGTTTCCTTTTCTTTAATTTGGGGGTTCTTTGTCTCCCCATTTTGGTAGGTCTTAATGTTTGTATCTATATATTAGATATATTTGCTATCTCCCTGTCTTGTGGGGTAGAATTTTGTCTTATGAGTCCAGTGAAGCCCAGAGGTGTGTATTCCTTATACTTCTGAGCTCTTTGCTCTAGATGTGTCCCTTTTGTGGGTGTCCCTTTTGTGGTTTCTTTATGTTCTCCTATTGTGGTTGGGTCTAGATTGTTGTTTACCAGTCCTTGGGAGGACCCTCCTCTCAGGTTGGCTGTGTCTGAGACCCAACCTCATCATGTAAGCTGTTGTACAGGTACTGGCAAGGCAGGGCAATACAGAACTAAACTTCCAGGAAACAAGGGGTATCTTACGAAATATCTTGACAGTCACAATGAAAAGAACCCAAGTGAAAATAGAACTGGGAGAGTGAAGGGAGAACACACACACACACACACAAGTTTAAAAAAAGGAAAGAGAGAAAGAAAAGTAATGCTTAGAGAGAAAGAGAAGTATATTGCTAATAGTGATGAAAATTTAGAAAATAATAATAATAAACTAAAATGTAAAAAATAGATAAGGTACTGAGAGATAATAAAAGCAGAGAAAAATTCTGAAAGAAGGGCCAGCAAAAAATTAAGGGAGAGAATAGAAATAGGATAATAGTTGAAAATGAGAAAATAAAAATACAATAAAAAGAATAAGAGAAACTAACAATGGAACAAAAATGAAGACAGAAGGAAGGATAACAGAAGAATGAAAGAAAAGAAGAAAAAAGAAAAAAAAAGTTATGCCAATGGATCAAGAAGAGAGAGATAAAGCCTTGGCAGGGAGGGAGTCTGATAAGAGATTTGGAGGAAACTATAGAGAAAAGCAGTAAACTTGTTGGTTATAATGATAAAGTCTCAGTTGTTAAGCAGGGATATCAAGAAAGTCTTGATAGTAGAAGCAAGGATAAAACAAAACAAAGCAAGTAAACAAAACAAAACTAAATAGAGAAACAAAACAAAAAACAAGCTAAGCAAGACAAAATTCTTTTATTAAAAAAAGGAAAAAAAATTAGTTAAAAAATGTTTTTAAAAATTAAAGAAAAATTATTATAAAATTTAAAAAGAAGAAAAAACAAATAATTTTTTCCCCCTTTCTCTTCTTCCTAAGGGAAAAAGAGAAAAAACAAACAAACACACAAATCAAAAAACAAAAACAAAACAAAAAAACAGAAAAAAAAGACAGTCAATCAGATGGGTTTCTTCTGGGCAGCTTGTGTTGTCTGTTGGTCACTGTTTTTTGTGCTGATTTCAGTTCTCCTGGGAGGTACTTGTGCATCAGCCAATGTGAGGAGCCGTCTAGGTTTGGCTCTGGTGTCCTTAGGTAGATGGTTGATCTGAGGCTCTCTGTGGACCACCTCCTCTTGTAAGCTATTTTGCAACCTTGTAGTTGCCTGGTCTTGCTCCAGAGTCTTCTGCAGAATCTTTAGGGTGCAGAATGGCTAGTGTAGCTCAGGGTAGTAGCCCTTGGAGGTTTTGCTGTCAGGCACTCACTCTGCGGGAGTTAGTCTCTGCTCCACCGCCAGCTGCTCAGTCCCTACCCTGTCCTCTGATTCTAGTTCCCCAGGTTCTGGCCTGATGCAGCTTCAGATTGATTTCAGCCTGTTGCCTTTTCCGTAGGGGCTGTTTCGGCAGCCTGGGCTCAGTGGGTTCGATTAAAGAACATTCCAGTGAGCCCTTTGCCTGCCCAGCCCCCAGCAGGGGTTTTCAGCATTTCCTCCAGCTCCCAAACAACAGTCCCTGAGAGTCTTATTCTTGTAATGTCCTCCTGTGAGCTGCTCTCCCTTCCCCCTCAGGATTATGCCCTGTGGGGGTATCTGGGGCTTCAGTGAGGTGGACCCTCCCCTTTCCTGTTGGGGGCGGTGCTCCTTGCTGCAGAGAGGCCGGGGGGGCTCCTCCCCTCCCTGCTCAGCTCTGGTTGGCTGGTCACTCCAGGCCCGCCCCTCAATCAGTCTACTGTGTGGGCCCCAACCCCAGCCTCCGCTGGTCTGTCCCCGCAGTGCACGCTGGGAAGGTGGGAGCCCATTCCATGATCAGACTCATAAAGGCATGAAGCAACACACAGGCAGAGGGTCCACCCCCCAAGGTCCTGCCGCTCACGTGCCAAGGCACCCAGCGGGAGGGGACCCAAAGGTACACACAGCTCTCCACACCATTGGTCTCAGTAAAACTGGGGCATCTCCGTATGCCGCCACGGCGACCCTCAGGGCTGGTCACAGATCCCAGCCTCCCGGCACCGGGAGCTCAGGGCGGGAGGGCTCCTCCCCTCCCCCACGCCACACAGACTCAGCACTTTCTGGGGCTCAACACGGTGCCCCACAGGGAGGCAGAGGGTCCTCATGTGCGGCTGCTCAGCGCAGACCTCTCGTCCCTTACTACTTGGGTGCCACACACTTTGGGACAGCCTTTCCTATGGTCGGCACCCTGAGCATTAGACATTGGTCGTGGCCGCCACTAGAGGCCTTGTTTCCTAGGAAGGCGCTGATCCCTCCGGGACTCACCGCTCCCCTGGGCCCCTCTGCCCTCTGTGCGGGGCGCTCCTTCCCCTCTCGTCGCTCCGGGTGTGGGGTCCCTGCTTTTGGATGCCGTCCGCACTCCCGAGGGGCGGGAGCTTTGCAGCCTCCAGGCCTCGGGCTCGGAACCCAGCACAGGCTTCAGGGGGGCTCCCCCTTCCTACGCCCCCCTCTTACCGGACTCCGTGATGTCTCCTCAGTGCTCCCCACTCGCGCTCCGTCCGCTCAGGTATGTTCCTCTGGTTTTTCCAAGCTGGCTCCGTAGGATGTTAGGAGGAAATCGAGTCGGTGGATGGGGCGAGGGTGCTCTGCCGCTTCTCACAGGGCCGCCAGCTTCCCCCTCCCCTAGTACAGTTTATTTTTGACAATTCCAAATCCTGTGTTAGTGGGAAATATAAGACAAAATTGGGATAAGAGTTGTCTTTACCTTCAAAGAGATTACAAACTATTAAAGTTATAACAATTCCTTGACCATAAAGGCAACCTCAAGGAAAACTTCAACTGTAAATTATAGATTCATTTAATTTACATTTGAATTTACCTACAAACGCAGACATTCTAGAGGTCCTCCAGATGGATAATGTTATCTGAAAGTTTCTGGATCATAACCCATCCCAACTTTATACTCAAAGCCAGGTTTACATACAGGCTGAATAATGGTGTTATTCAAAGCATAATAACATGGCATTTTACTTTCTCTTCCTCTCCTCTTTTCCCCTTGATCTCTATCCAACCTTTCTTCCACAGGTGAAATGTTTTTTTACATGTATTCATATTTATATTTATTTTATTCCAACTTTATTGAAGTACAAAGATAAATAAAATTATAGTATATTTAAAGTGTACAACATGATATACATATACATTGTGAAATGATTCACACAATCTACTAAATGAAAATATCCATCTCCTTAAATATTTACCTTTTATTGGTGAGAATACTGTTTTGGCCTTGTAGCAAATTTCTTTTATACAATTCTATATTATAAACCGTAATCACAGTGTTACACATTAGATCCTCAGACCTTAGTCATCTTATAACTGAAAGTTCATACCCTTTTACCAACCATTCCCTATCTTTGGGCTCTGGAAATCACCATTCTCTTTTCTATGAGTTCAACTTTTTTTTTAAGATTCCACATATAAGTGACACCATGTAGTGTTTGTCTTTCTCTGTCTGGTGTATTTCACTTAGTATAATGCTTTCTAGGTTTATCCATGTTGTCATGAATGGCAGAATTTACCTCTTTTTTAAGACTGAATAATATTTTATTGTGTACATGTGTGTGTATGTGTGTGTATGCTTAGGTTATTTCTATACCTCGGCTATTGTGAATAATGCTGCAGTGAGCATGTGAATACAAATAGCTCTTCAAGATAATGATTTCCTTTCCTTTGGATGTATACCTAGAAGTAGGATTGCTGGGTTGTATGTAGTTCTATTTTTAATTTTTTGAGTAACCTCCAAACAATCCAGAAATTAATTATTTTTAAAGTAATATAAATATGTGTGGCCTGAATAAATAGTATCTGATAGGAATATTAGCCTAAGGACTTCTTTGCATTTGCTGTATGTTCATCTAGAATAGTCTGTCTACAGGTCTTCATATGGCTACCTCTGTCATTCATGTCTCAACTCACATCACCTCTTTTGTGAGGCTTTCCCTAGTCACCAAAGATAAAGTAGCTGCCTCCTAACACCCTTCCACTATCACAGGTAGATTCTATCTCACCAGTCTATTTTATATTCTTCATAGCATTTATTACTGCCTAGAATTATTCTTTCTTTAATTTATTTACTTCTTTAATTAACTCTCTCTCGATTTAGTAAATAAGCTCCATGAAATAAAGGATATTCTGCAATGTTAAGTGCTATATTTAGTCCTAAGTTCTGTGTGATTCATTGAGTGCTCTCAATAATGAAGGAAACTTCATATTAAATTCATTTTTTTTTGCCCTAAATATATTAACTCATCTCTCCCCTCTTTTTCCATGAATTAATTCACCATCTCTTGAATTCCACATTTTATGCATTCACTAAAAATTACTCTTCTTTTTTAAATTAAATCTTCTAATTCTAATTGAGGAATAAATGTTTGCTTGCAATTGTGTTTATGTTCCATTTTGTATTTGTGACCAAGAACATTGTGAAAATATATGAAAACTAGATTGTGTCTTATTATGAACAACTTATTTTAAAAATATGAAGGTTATATAAGAAAGAAGGCTTTATCAAAACTTAATTTTTAGGATGAAAGGAGTTGACAAGTTCTATCACCAACTCATATACATGTTGTAAAAAGATTAGCCCCCATGAGAGGGCCTTCAAAGACGTGCTCTCTGGTTTTGTTGACTACAATCACAGGCATTCTCTTTGCTTTGTTCTGTAGGTTGCTTAATATATCATTTGGTTCTACATGTTCTTTCTCCTGATATTTCTTTTATACTGTCAGATCCTGCCATGTCCATTCAAATCTAAAATTGTCTGAAACTATCTAAGTCACAACAAATCTGCTGTGTGAATAAAATCTTTATGGAGAGCTGTGAGGTTTCCAAGGCACATGCATAATAGAAATTCAGTATCACTTCATTTGAGTACAGGCACAACTACCAATAGCTGCATTTCAGAGAAACCCACAAATTGTGCTATGAAAAGAATGATTACGACAGAATGCCAGGCCTGTTAGCGGAAGCCTGGTAATGTATTCCACAGGCTGCTGTGTGTGTCACCTAGGGGTGGTGGTGATAGGCGAGAGGGGCATTCCCGAATTTACAATTGTATTAGAAGCTTCTAAGATTAATCAATTCTGATTTTTTAATAGTGTATACCTCAGTATAAAAATCAAATTCAAATTGGAAAAATGGCAATCTGCACAAGCTGCTTTAACGTGGAGAACTTGGCATTAGCTTCTTTAACTTTAGTGCCAATAAAGCAGTTAGCAAAAAAAAAGTTCATAAATACAAAGTTTAATACGTTTTATTTTATGCTTAAAGTATTAATAAGAAGTAATTCTGCAGGACAAAATTTAAGATATGAAGAAGGTTTTATGTGTTTGCAAGTATGTGCACAGAAAGGAAGAGAGAAGTCAAATAGGATTAGAATAAATATTAAAATTTTTGTCTCCTTTCTCCTTATAAGAATTCTGTTATAAAAATTTTGCTCAAAATAAACAGGGAAAAAGTTAAAGTTATGGAGGGTTAAAATTACTTTAGGGTCTATTTAGACCAACCTATGATTAACTTTCCCTTATGCAGATTCTGACTTCTAAGGATATGAATAATATAAAATTTAGTATACTGAATCGTGCTTCTATCAATATTTTCCATTTGGAAGATATTTGTTCAACTGTCATTTTTATCTAACACCTACATTATCCAATAATTTAACATCTAAAAATATAAATTTAACATTTTAGCTAATAACTTATAAATGAAAAGTAATGATCTATTAATACTTCTTGGTTGGTTCATATATCATTTTCTAAAGAGTTAACTGAACAACTAAAATATACTTTATAAAATTTACAATTATTAAAATCAAATTAAAGCTCAGGAATCTAAAGTCATTATTATAATAATATTAATTTAACATGAAAATGTGTGTTTATATAATTCTCAATTTTGATAACCAGAACACTTTCAGATGACTCTGGCATAATTATTGTTTTTTTATAACTTCTAAAGGAAAAGCAACTAATAAGGTACGCTTATAAAGCAATAATTGATTAGATTCTTTGTTAGGTTAAATATTCAAGATCAACTTTACCCACTGATTACTTTGAAACAGTCACCAATTCTGTGAGGTTCAAGTCACATAGATGAAAGATGGTTTTAGATGGAAATGCATACAAGATAATGATGTAATTTTTCCTTTATTAAAATATGGTAAAAAGGTACAAACTTTCAGCTATAAGATGGATAAGGCCTGAGAGTCTACTGTCGAACATGAGGACTACTAGTCGATAATACCAAATTACATAATTAAAATTTGCTAAGAGAGTAGAACTTAAATGGTCTCACACATACAAAAAAGATGAATATGTGAGATGATAGTTGTGTTAATTAATCTTCAAAACCATTATTGAATAACAGAGTGTAATGACTACCTAAGAAAACTGTTTCTGTTTTGTTAAACTGATCTCTTCCTAAGATTTAAAATGACAAATTCTAGAAATGTAAGAAGTTGTTTTTTCCCCCCCAGTGCAAGGAATGCTGCCAACAAATTTAATCCATTAAAAGTAAATGAATTATTAGAGAGTAAATTGGTTTCTCTGAATTAGTTAGGCCTTTACAAATTTGAACCAAGTCTGAAACACTTTATTAAAGAAAAGCTATAGCCCGGCCAGGCGTGGCTCAGTGGTTGAGCATTGACCTTGGATCCAGGTGATTGCGGTTGGATTCCCGGTCAGGGCACATGCCAGGGCTACGGGCTCAATCCCCAGTCCGAGGCATGCAGGAGGCAGTTGATGAATGGCGACTCTCTCATCATTGATGTTTCTATCTCCCCCTCTCCCTTCCTCTCTCTGAAATCAATAAAGATATATTTTTTTAAAAAAGAAAAGCTATAATAAACTGATTAAACAACAACAACAAGGTGATCCTAAAGAGTACTGCTAAAATAACTACCAAAAAAAGTAAGAAAAATTTATGTGCTATATATATTATTAAATCTTTTAAAAATACATCAGTTATCAACATGATTCTAAATATATATGAAGTAAATTGGTTTGCCATGCACAATACTTTATCCACCAGTACTTCTGAACATCTATTGGATAATGATGATAACATTTGTGATGATCCAGATGATAATCACAGGTGCCACTTACTTGAACACCCATAATTGTCCAAACCTTGAGAGGTGATATTGTATGCTGTCTATGGCCATTTACTTTTAGTCAGAATTTGCATTCCAAGGCTTTTTTGTCATTTACTAGTTGTGGGGACTTAGGAAGATGATTTGTGTCCCAGTTACCTTTTCTGTAAAAGAGAGACGTCGCTAGTATCTACTTCATAGTATTCTTGTGAGGAAAGATTGAATAAGTTAATATGTTAAACTCCTTAGATCAAAGCTTGGAACATAGTAAGTCCTTAATAAATTTGGTTAGTTATACTTGATACTTTAGATATTTTATCATGACTTTTCCTAATAGTTCTGTGAGAAAAGGTTTGTTATAATTATTTTATAGATAAAGAAATGAAGGCTAAGAGATTTTATGCAAGTTGCCCTAAGTCATATAGCAAGTAATTGAGTTAAAAAGTCCCAGGTCCATGCTCAGTCCATTGCACTGTTTCCAAAAGTACTGTGAGAATAAATTATTTTTTTGCTATAACTAGCAAACTGTTACATAACTAGCAAAAGTAACTGTGAACTGTTGTTTACATTACTAGTAAACAACAGCCATGATGTGGGTGTCCAAGAAGTGTATTAACTCAATTCTCACAATAATAATATTATTATGAGGAAACTGAAACATTGAGGTATGTTCCCTTTATTGCCACTTTGCTAAGAGTTTTTATCATAAATGGGTGCTGGATTTTGTCAAATGCTTTTTCTGCATCTATTCATATGATCATATGATTCGTATTCTTAATTTTCTTTATGTGGGGTATCATATTAATTGATTTACAGATATTGAACCAACTTTGTATCCCAGGAATAAATCCCACTTGATCATGGTGTATGATGTTCTTAATGTAGTGTTGAATTTGGTTTGCTAATATTTTGTTGAGGAATTTTGCATCTATTTATCAGGGATATTGACCTATAATTTTTTTTTTTTTTAATATCTGTCTGGTTTTGGAATCAGAGTAGTATTGGCCTTGTAAAATTATCATGAGAGTCTTTTTTCCTCTTGTATTTTTTGAGATAGTTTGAGAGGATAGGTGTTAATTCTTTTTTGAATGTTTGGTAAAATTCACCTGTGAAGCTATCTGGTCCAGGGCTTTTCTTTTTTGGGAGTTTTTTGATTCCTGGTTTAATTTCATTGGATATTAACATCTTATCAGATGTATCATTGGCAAATATCTTTTGGCCTGGAAAGTTTCTGTTGAGAAATCAATTGACAGTCCTATTGGAGCTCCTTTGTAAGTGACTAATTTTCTTTCTCTTGCTGCTTTTAAGATTCTTTCTTTGACTTTAACTTTTGCTATTTTAATTATGATGTATGATTCCTTCTAGTATATTCTTCATTTCAGTTATTGTATTATTTATTTTTGACTGGTTCTTTTTTATGATTTCTACGTCCTTTTTTATGTTTATTTTCTCTTTGTTGAAGTTCTCACTGATTTTTTGGGGCATTCTTATAACCAGTGTTTCAAACTCTGCATGGTCTTGCTTCCATTTCATTTACTGTCCTTTCTGGCAATTTCTCCTGTTTGTTTTTTTAATTTAGGACATAGTTCTTTATTTCCCCATTTTGGTTGCCTCTCTCTTTGTTTCTATATATTAGGTAGCTCTGCTATGTTTCCCCATCTTGGCAGGGTGACCTTATGTAGTAGGTGTCCTATGGGGCCCAGTGATGCAATCTTCCTGATAAGCTGGGCTAGGTGCTCCAGGAGCGCCCCTTGAGTTACTTGTGTGCGTCCTCTTGTAGTTGAGCCTTGGTTGCTGTTGGTATGTCAGTGGGTGGGATTTTCCTTCAGGCTGATGGCTATGAGGATTGGCCATGACCACAGTGTACAAGATGTGGGATTTGCCCCAGGAGGGTCTGGTGCTTGCCAAGACCTATCTTTGGGTGTGCTGCTTATGGAGCTAATTGGGTGATGTTCTGTTTTGGTCTGAAGCTGGCCACCACATATATTTGTTCTGAGGCCCATTAGGGGACACCTTGGTGCAGGTCAGTGTCAGATGCTGCCTAGTGACTGGCCTGGGGCTACCTGTCAGGAAATCTGTGGTTGATAACTGCTTGTGCTGGGCCAGTTGCCACCAGTACCTTGCTTGCACTAGGTTAGCAAAAGGCCCAACCAAGGTCAGCCACTGAAAGAACCTTGGGTGGAATGCAAATTGTGTGAGGCAGGATCTCAAGGAGTTATCAGGCTGGAGCTAATGGAGTTCACCAGGCTAATACAGAATCAGGTTTGGCCATGTGGAGAGTAGGCACAACACAGGGATAATGGTGGCTGTCCCTCCAGCTCTCACTTCAAAACCACACAATTTAGTTTCTCCCTGTATGTCTCTATCCACCCTCCCACTTCCCATCCCCCAGACTTGACTGGGAATTTTTCAAGAAAGAATGCAAAGCAAGCCCAGGCTGGTTGCTGCCAAAAAAGAGCCCGTGTGTGTGTGTGTGTGTGTGTGTGTGTGTGTGAGTTGGGTGGGGCAGAGTCTTGAGGTGTCAGCAGGGTGGAGCTCGTGGAGTTCACCAGGCTAATGCAGGTTCAGATTTGAGCAGTGAGTGTGAGGAGGGCTTGACATAGGAAGAAACTACTTGACAATGAAGCCAACAGAGAGAAAAGCCCAACAAAAGGGATGTCTTGAGGACACTGACTTTTAGATATGGGACTTTTTATAAAAAATATATGTTTTTATTGATTTTAGAGAGAGAGAAAGGGGGGAGGAGTGAGAGAGAAACATTGAACCCACAGCCTCTCAGTGTGTGGGGTGATGCTCAACCAACTGAGCCACACCAGCCAGGGCTAGATTGGGACTTTTTAGTTATGCAAATCAATACCTTCTCTTTTTCCTTTATGTCAGTTGAGTTAGATTCTCTTTTATTTGCAAACAAGAGTCCTGACTAAGAGGGAGGACAAATTTTAAATTTTAAATGAACTTTACCAATGCACACTTAAAGGAAAAGCTTGAATTTCCAATTGTAAAGTTAGCCTTCATGTTTACCTTAAATTTTTTTATCTCTAGCTTTTTTCTTAATGTTATCATGCCAATGATAACTTTTAATTAAATGTAACAAGAATATTGTTGATATTCTTCTTTTTCTTCTTTCTTTTCTCTTTCATTCTCCTTCTTACTTATTTCTCTTTCTGTACATCAAATTTAGAGAATAAAGAAGGTTAACCCCCTTGAGTAAAAAAGGCTATCTTATACCTCTCATTTTTATGATATTAAAATTTTAACAAGCTATCCATCCAGGAAAAAAAAAAAGCTCTGTAAAAATCTTGTTTTTATCACTGTCATTTTTTATTTTTTTTATTTTTGGGTAATGTTGGACTTCTCCTTGATTGTCTAATAAATCATTATTTTGCCAAAGTCCTGTACATGATACAAGTCTTAGGCTAGTCTTACCTCTTGAGACAAAGTTAATTGCTCACTACTTATGTCTGCCTTTTGCAGACTCAGGAATTTAGAAGTAGTCTGAACTGTATTAAATAACCTGCAATTATGACACTAAAACGATTTGAGTCCACAATCTGACATTAAAGTGTTTCAAAAGCTTCTTAATTGTGATATTATGCTCTTGATTTCTACTGAATCCTTTGAAAGTATTTTACTTAGAAGTGTCTGATTTTGTCTCTCAACCTTACAAGTTACCCCTGCTGAAAAAAGTCATTTCATGCATTCTCTTTTGACTGAAGATATTTAATCTAAAGAGTTGAATGCAGGTGTATTACACTTTCAAAATATTAAAATTATGTATTTAATTACCTGAAAATTAGTTTGTAATGCATCGTTTGAATTCCAGGTGAAGTTCCTTAAGAATTTCCTGACATGGCAAGTTCTTTGAAGGATTAAATATTTTATGATAATACTCTCGCTTTATTTTTCTCTACATGCATGTATTAATTTTATCTGTCCCTGTGAAAAACTATAGATCAAAAGGGAAGTTTTGTTTTATTTAATATTCAAACAGTATTTCTTGAATGTTGATTGTGAACCAGGAATTTTTCTAAGTATTGTAGTATCTCTTAAGGAACTCACAGTGTAGACAAAGATATGAAGGGAAGATATCAGTGACTGTCCATGACATTTCTGTGTATGTAAAGAAAAATAAATTACTATATGGTCTTCCAAGAAAATTAAAATGCAGTTAGGGAAAGGACACATACAAACAGTACACAATAAAAGCAATCCATAGGGCACATGTAAATGCTATTCTATGATTTCGGCAATGCTGTAGGGAACCAGGGGAAGGTGCTATCACTTTTAATTGAGGGAGAACACAGTTAGTAAAATTTAGATATGCAGGTAGCAAGTGACAGTGTATTCCAAATTAGAACAAAGGTATATTAAGATCCTCAGGGAGGTGGAAAAAGGGAGAATGGTTTTACTTGTCTGGTACATAAAGCAACTGGCAACTAAAATGTAAAGTTGCAGTGTTCCTAAGATTAGGAGTTATGAAAAGAGTGGTATGTCAAAAAAATTAATCTGGTGGTAGGTATAAAATAAAAATAGAGTGAGATTGCCTAGAGAGAGGTTATTTCTTTTGAAGGCTATTATAGGAATATTAAGAGATGATAATAGGAAGCAAGCCAGGAAACTGCAAAAGGAATACTGGGACTTAATGTAGGGAATCATTATTATGATGCTAGTGTTTATGTAACTTTCTGGATAACTAAATATGAACAAAAAATAGTAGAAATTACATTACAAAATCATTTTCAATATTCCCTAGGTTAATGTGTTAGAGAATGGTGGTTGTGAAGCTATGGCTAGAATTAACTTCATGCTATTTAAAACTTCCACAACTACCAACCATGGTCTTAGGTTTAGGTGTTCCTCATTTACCATGCCATTTTTCTCAGTGAGAAACTGTGGTATGGATAGATCTAGCCAAAAGTACTAGAAAAAATATGACATCATTTGGACAATAGAAAATGGCGTCAGCTTACATATAGAATTATATAGTTGGTTTATTTCACTAACTAAAGAATTATATTTTCAAAAAACAAGGCACTAGAATATTACTGTTTCCTTAATAATAGCAGTACAATTATTGTGCCAGTATATAAGTATAAATTAATGAAATATGAATGAATTATAAAATATTAATGTAGTTCTTAGAACTCTGTCACTGGAAAATATTTTTAGCTTATTGTACAATATAATATTTCTTTATTGCATAATATGATAATTGTATAACTGTTGCTGAAGAGTTGTTTCATTTTGAAGCATGGAAGAGTTAAATCCTTGAAAACACTCTGGGCTGAAATTTCATAGATATTCTGATTGCAAAAGAGTACTTTCCAACAAATCTTGAAGATTTCCTCTTGGGGCCTTTTTACACCCAAAGCAAAATTATTTTTCTCACTTGAATTTTTTTCTAATCTTTTTTTAACTCTTGAAAAACTTATCTAATGACTTTAATTTAAAAATGGTGACTTCTTATTGGGTTTTAATGACAATGTCAGTTTTAGAATAGTTCTTGGTTTCTTAAAAGAAGACAAAGGTTAATGAATCCTGTAAGAGCTAAGTAAATGAGTTTTGCTAATTTTTTAACAACTAGAGAATTTCTGAACTGTAGAATATATATAGCTATACAGCTATCGTTATATTGCCATATAGATTATAGAAATGGTGTGTGTGTGTGTGTGTGTGTGTGTGTGTGTATCCTTGAAAGGCCACATGTGTCTGAAGCTACTCCATATAATGAATCAAGTAAAGCTGTGTTGGGTGGATATATAAACTAGCTTTATGTTTATGTGGCTCATGCATGCATACGTTTATTCAGTGTGTAATTCCCACATTGAAGACTTTTTTTTCTTTAAAAAATATGTAATAAAATCCAGTGCCAAGAAAAATCTCCTTCAAAATGTTGGAAAATGTTAATACTCTGGGTAAATTTTGTCTTTGACTTTGGATCAGGTTATTAACTGTTACAGGTAAACTGACATACAGCTACATACTATAGAATATACTGTTTGTGAAAAATTGCAGTCAAGTCCTGATTTGCTTTTTGGGTTTAACTCTTTGAGTTAGCTATTATTAGATTGTGAGCATAAATTAGCCTCTGCCATGACACCAGTATCCTGTAAGCAAGTTGAAAGGTACAGGAACATCAGAAGTGCCCTGTCCCTGGACATGGAGAGTAAGAATGCAGTAGAGGAGCAGTGAAAGAGAAAAGGCAGAGGAATTTTCCCCCCAAACAAACACAGATTCTGGGAGTATTGTGAGGGCTAGTGTGCGGAAGATTTTTGACAATGAGAGGGATCAGTCGCTGTACTCAGCATTATAAAACATTTCCCTCACTTGCAGTCTTACTTTTGGACAACTGTGAGTTACTGCAATATGCCCAGTTTTGTTCTATATTTGATGGTGAACCATGGTGAACAAAGACGACAAAGGAGGGCTTAGGTCTCATTGAAAGGTCAAATGTAAACAGATATTTCACCTCTAATAGGGATAAGACAAGTCGCCACTGTCGCTTGCGTACTGTGATGTGACCATGTGAAACAGGTACACTGACCCCAATTTATGGATGAGAAAAGAGCCCAGCAATTGTAAGAAAATTGCCCAAGTCATATAATTAGTAAATGATAGACTTGGATTTAAGCTTATTAGTCAGACTCAAAAAGCTGATATCCTTTCACCACAGCACACATGCCTCTAGAAGTTTGTGAAACATTATAAGCACATGCAGTTCAGCAAACTCACTGGGAACATGGACATTGGAGGGTCAATCTTTGTGTATACTAAACTGTGCCACCTAGATCTGTGGCCTTAGGTGGGTTACTTAAAATTATTAGCCTTAGTGGGGTAATCATATATCTGTCTCATCAGATTGTTGTGACGATAAGTATAATAAAAATATAACATTTAGCACAGTGACTGGGACATAGAAAATGTTAAAATATGCTATCTCTTATTATCATGGTCACCATTATTATTATAATATTTTATTATCCTTTTCTGATGAGAAAACCTTTTTGTCCTTTAAATTTGTAACTAGAATTAAAGGGCAAGAAACAATATAGTTATAGATTTAGAGATAGAAAATTTGGGAGATGCAAGAAATATAAAAACTGGACTATTGGTTTCAACGTTACTTTTAAAATTTAACTGAATTGTCATGACATACATGGATCATTTTGGTGTTTTCCAAAATTAAATATTAAATTAGATGTATATTTTTATTATTGAATTATTTTCATCTGAGAAAAAATAAGTACATTTAATGATGACATCATAAGGACACAGCATATTTAACTGAAACATAAATGAGTTATTTATAATATTTGCATACATACATTTATAATATTTGCATATACATTCCTCTTTTCTAAGTTTTAAGTAATGTTGTCTTGCAATTGCATATTAACCTTGTAATTATACACAAGATATGCAATCAAATGCCACTTAAAATAAGCAATTATAAACTTTCCTGCATATATAGTAGCTCCTAAATAATGTAATGCACTTGCAGTAATATCTACTATGTTGTGTGTTGGTTTTCTGCTGTTCAGCAAAGGGATAGAGTGGGAAATAATTTCACACTGCATATAATGCATCTGATATGAAGGGAACTTGAAAATTATTTAGTTACAGATTTCTCTGACCAGGCTTGCAAAGTGGCATATATTATGTTAATGGGCAAGCATTTGAAAATGAATTTGAATATTAAATGCACTAAGTTTGGGTTCTGACATGAAGGAAGACATAGTTGATACACAATTTACAAACAGGTTCTTGTTAACTCTTTCATTGCTATGGCTCACAATCATGCTTTGTGCTTCAAATTATACAGACTTATAATTTTTTCATCACTGAAAATTCCATAATATTGAAAACTATTAGACTACACAAATGAAATTCTATTATAGTATTAGATTTTTCAGCAGTATTCTATGCTCAGTTGTGCTCCATGTTGTTCAGTGAAAAATAGTTGCTTATTCATTGAAAGTTGTAAGTAGAAAAGAAATGAGCAACATCAATCACTGTATTAATGGTATACTATATTTTCTAGCTTTCATTTGTAAAGTAACACATTTGAGTTGGCATATATCGGAATGTATGCTACCAAGCCACCATTATATATTCCATTAAAATATCTTGTCTTCAAGTTCAAGCAGAGATCACAAATTTACTACTACTGAATTCATAGTGTTTAAATTTACAGAAAATGAATAGTTAATAGTAAACCTTTCCACCAAAGCATATTTTTATTGAAAGAGCAAAGCATTACAGTACACCGGATGTTTTAGGTCATTTATTTTGTTTTTGCTCTGGGTCATTTTACAAAAGCACTTCTGCTCTCTAGCGTTAAAATGAGAGCCACTCTACTCCCCAGATATTACCCAGCAGCACTTGGGGGCTCTTAATGATTAATACCATCACCGTCCAGCCACAAACCTTTCTGCCGCAGATAATGCCAGGCAGCAAGTGTGCTTGACACTTTTAATGTATAATTAAGTAGGAAAAGTCAGCACTCAGTATGCAAATTTTTCAAAATGATAAATGATGCCATACAGCAGTAGGGATTGATTTGGTGTAAATGAAACTAATTAAGGAAATGTCAAACATAATTAATAAAACAGGTTTAAGCTGCAAAACATTGTCAATTGAATGAATGAGGAGGCATTGGCTCCCATTGTTTCTGCTTTATTTAGGGCTTGTGTTTAGCTTGTACTCTGTTCCTAAATGCACTTTCGCTACCTCACACCCTCCACTACCAATTCCCAGAGAGGGGGAAAATAAATTTGCTTGTCTCTCCACTGACTGCAGAAATTAATTGCAGAAATCTTGTCCCATCCAAGTGTTACATTCACTCACAGGACATTAACATAACTAATTTGAAAGAGCCCAAATGACTGCATAATAGAGCACTGTCAGTATGCCTGACAGTCTTTGGTCATACCAAATTAGCTTGGTTTTCTAATTGAAATTTTTTTCCTTGGACCCTTTTTATAATTTTTTCCTCAGCTATTCATTTTTGATAAGAACAAAGGTTTTATAATTTACAAAAGAGTGCTTGACCTATAATTACTAGGAGGAAATTAGGGAAGGTAGAAAAGTCAGATTTAGTCCTGGTAATGATGCTAGAGACCTCGCTCCCTCTAGGGACCCCGAAGAATAATGGAATCTTCTATTTTTACGGGCGACCTGTGCACTGGTGCTGACTCTCACTGTGAATCCACTTTACTTTGCAGATCACTTGCTTAACACTAAAAGTGCCAGCAGAATGGCAGGCCATTACTCCAACTGTCATTCAAAACAGTGCCATTTCCACATGCCCTTCCTGCTCAAAGAGTGAATTGAAGAACATCTGCTAGTCCTCTTATCACACCCTTACAAATCTTCCATGTAGAGTTTAATGCAACTTAATTTGTGAACCATTTGGGTAAATAAGGGCAGTTAGGGGTTTGTCAAGAATAGGAAATTTGAAGAATGCTAAAATGATTTATTTGAACTGAAATCCAATGGTTTTGGATTTTAAAATCATGTCACCTGCATGCTATGGATGTAATCCATACCTGATATGGGTTTCAAAAGTCTGCTAATACCATATCCTTAATCTAGAGATCTTTTCTCAAAAGGACATTTTCCTTTTGAGTATGTCATAAAATGACTCAACACATAAGAGTGGAACCAGTCCATTCTTTTTACACTTTAAATTATGAGTTACAAACTCAACATGGTATTGCAGATTAATTGGGGAAATTGTTATAGCTTGCATACAAGGCAGATGCTATATACACACTCTTCTTAATTAAGTTTCTGCTAATTAGATGAGTGGAGATACAAGTGCAGAGACATAGTTTTATTTGCTTAAAATCTTGCTTCTAGAAAACACTATTTCAAAAGCTTCAATTCGGTTCTATAAATGTAAGTAAAGTTTATTTATATCTTACATGAGATTGTAAAGATTCTTGACTTTGAACTTTCTAAGTCTTTTGGGGTTCATTTCTAGATGCAATCCAATATATTTTCTTGAGTTATTGAATATTACACACTTAGTTATCTATTAATTTTATAGTATTGATTGATCGTATTTGGGCTCTTTGTTATATCTTCTGTGTTGTGAGCAAGATGAGTTGTCATTTTATACTTCACCTTTAAATGAAATGGGTATGGAATAAATCAGTAGGGTTCAAAAGAAATCATTTGCTTCACCTCTTGTCTAAAAAGGACACAAATAAGTACCTCAGGTTATTTTATTCGACATGTACATCTATAGTTTTGGAGGACTTGTTGTTGGATGCACATTGCATATGCCTAATTCTAATTTCCCCCCAAACTGCAAAATATTAATTAAGAAGTTTATTGTCTCATAAATCTAAAAAGTTTGGGTCAGTTTTTCAGAAAAACAGTCTTTAAGACATAGCTAAGTAAAGTGGGTTAAATAATGTCATCAGAACCAGGAATTTCTCTTTCTCTTTTTCCTCACCTCTTGGGTCTGCTTTCTACTGCGTTGCTTTCATCTCCAGTAGCTGCTGGGTTAAGATTATATCAATCATAACAGTTCAGTGCAATGAGAGAGAGCCATTTTCCAGGCACTTAAAAAATGTCTCAGGATGCGCTCTGATTGAACAACAAAGAGAAATGCACTCATCCTAGAATCCATCACTAGCACCAGGCATAGGGAATACTTCGAAGGTCCAGCCTTGAACTTTATACCTACCCTAAAACAGTCCCATCCAAAACCAACTTAACTGAGAGTGGGGGGGAGAGATTCCTCAAGGAAAATCATGGTGTTCTTTTTCAAAGGAAAGAAAAGCTGAGAAAACAATGGCAAAAGCAATAGATAGACACTCCAAGAGTATAAAATAAGGTTCTAACAGCAGAACATATACCCAATATAGGCTTATTCACTATAGAAGTTAATGACTTTAAAAAATGGGAAAATATGAAGTGTGGTGGTTTTTTTGTGAGTGAAAGGATTGTTTTATGCTTATGATTAATTCCTTTACTAGAGGTTATAAACAAAAATAATGTTAATTTTTTGGTTGTTAATGCTTTGGTATTTATAACTGAACAAAGGGAAACATGGTTTTTATACTTTTTGTTTTGACATAAATTTAGGTTTACAGAAAAGTTGCAAAGATAGTACGGAGAATTCACTATAACCTTCACTTAATCTTCCCTAAATGTTACGTAAACGATAGAGTTAGCAAAACTAAGAAATTAACATTGGTGCAATGATATTAACTGAAGTATAGACTTTCGGTGGTTTTTACCATTTTTTTTTCATGGTTTTACCATTCCTGGTATTTAATGCAGGACACCATGTTGCATTTAGTCATCATGTTTCCACAGTCCTGTCCAATCTGTGACAGTCCCTCTGTATTTTCTTTCATGACAATGACACTTTGGAAGAGTCCTGGTCATATTTTATAGCCATTTGTGTTTGTCTGATGTTTTCTCGAGGTTAGATTGTTACAGGTTTTTGAAAAATATATCACAGGGGCAATGTGCCCTTTTCATTGCATCATCAGAGTACTTAATATCAACATGATATTTTGCTGATGATAATAACCATGATCACTTGGTTAAAATGTTGTCTGCCAGGTTTCTACACTATAAAATTATGATTTTACCTTTCCATATTCTATTTGTTATGCCAGTCACTAAATCCAGGTTACACTTGAGGGAAAGAGAATTAATCTCTACCACTTTCAGAAAGGGGTATCAAACAGTTTGAAAATATATGTCCAAACTACCATAGTAACATAAATATTTTGGGAGGATACCTAGAGACCAAGCCACTATTCTGCTCTCCTTAACATTTTGCTCACTAGCAATATTAGTATTCATCAATGAATATTGCCTATTGCAATTATTACTGTGGTGGTCTAATGGGGATTTTATATTTTCCTCATTTCTTGGTTATTATTTTTAATTCTTTTGTAAGAAAGGTTTAGTCCTTCATTTATTTATTTATTCAAATATTATTTATATCAGTCTGATGAAGTAAAATAGATTTGGAGGAATAAAATTAACGTGTTTTAAAACTTATTATATAGCTACAATGATTAAGACATTGTGACATTGGTAAAGAGACAGACACTTGGTTGAAAGGAACAGGGAAAAAATAAATCTCATCTGAAACGTCACACTTTCTACAAAGATTCACTCAAAATGGATCATGAATGTAAGTATAAAACATAAAACTTTTAGAAGAAAATATAAGAGAAACTCTATGTGGCTTGGCAGTAGATGAAGTCTTAAATATGACACTGATAGCATGATCCATAAAAGAAAAAGGTAAATTATACTTTATCAAAATTAAAAACTTGCTATGTGAAAGACACTTGAAAAAATGAAGACAAGCTATAGATTGGGTAAAAATATTTGTAAATTTCATATCCATCAAATGAAATGTATTCAGAATATGTGAGGAACTCTCAAAAGTTGATAGTCAGGAAACAATCTATACATTTAAAAATTGGTCAGAACACTTGAACAAATACTTGTTGAAAGGAGACAGAATAATGGCAACAAGCATAAGCCCAACCTCATTAGCCTCCAGGGAAAGGCAAATCAGAATAAGACACCACTCCACAACTCTTACAATGACTAAATTAAAAAAACACGGACTCTTTTAAGGGCTGGAAAGCATTCAGAGAAAGTGGAGATCATATATTACTGGTGTGAATGCAAAATGGTATAGCCGCTCTGAAAAATGTGGGCAGTTTCTTTTATAAAGTTACACATAACACTTACCATAGACTCAGCAATCCCACTCCCAGGTGTAAAGCCTAGAGAATTGAAAACCAATGTTCACACAAGTATCTGTGCAAAAATGTTCATAGCAGCTCTATTTACATATTTGCCAACACAAAACAAAAAACAACTGAAAAGAAGCCAGATGCCCTTCAGTGGGTGAATGGATAAACTGCATGTTTATTCAATGGGATACTAATCAGTGACAAAAAAAGAACAAACTGCTGATAAAGTTGCACCTCTTTATCCTAAGGAGATGCCTTCCAGGACCCCGAGTGGATGCCTGAAACCACAGATAGCACCAAACCCTATATATACTAAACTATGTTTTTTTCCTACACATCCATACCTATGATAAAGTTTGTTAAGCACAGTAATAAAATAGAACAATTAATAGCCTGTATTAAAAGTTATATAAATGTAGTCTCTCTCTCTCTCTCTTAAAATACCTTATTGTACTGTACTCACCCTTCTTCTTGTGATGACGTGAGATGATAAAATGCCAAAGTTATTCCTGAGCCTGTGTAACCATCCCTTTCTTGCAGTAAATGTCTTGGTGTCACTCGTTTCAAGGGTCCATTGTTGAAGTCTTTGTATAGGCCCCATGCTTTCTGGTGCAACACACTGCTGTCAGTTGGAACATGTTTTCTGTTCCTGTCTTCTACCCCCAAATTTAATACCTTTTCCATCTTAACTAGGCACTTATCATGCACTGTGGCTGTAACTTTTGCAGTTTGAGGTGTGACAGCAAAACTAGCACAAATTTCTTTTCCCTTCTTCACAATTTCACAGATAGAAGATTCGTTTTTACCATAGATCTTAGCAACCTCAGCATAAGATATTTTTTCTTTCCTTACATAGAGAACTGTCTCCTTTTCACTTAAAGGAGGTATTTTACAGCTTCTTTTTGGCCTACATGAGTTGCCAGCATCTCTACTGTTGCATTTTGGGGCTGTTATTAAGTAAAATAAGGGTTACTTGAACACAAGCACTGTGATGCCAAGACAGTCGATCTGATGACTGAGGTGACTACTAAGTGACTAATGGGTGTATAGTGTATACAGTGTGGATTCGCAGGACATGGGTGATTCACATCCTGGGAAGAATGGTATGGCATTCACCATGCAATTGAAAAGTTATGAATTGTTTATTCTGGAATTACCCATTTAATATTTTTGGACCTTGGTTGAGGGCAAGTAGCTGAAACCAGGGAAAGTGAAACTACTTAATGAGAAAACATGGATAAGGAGGACTACTGTATATTGCAACAGCTCAGGTGAATCTAAGGTATGAGGCTGAGTGAAAAAGCCAGTTCCTGAAGGTCATATACTGTTTGATCCCATTTGTATGGCATTTCAATAAGGGAACACAAAAAACAAGTTAGAGTTTCAGAGAATGGATCAGTGGTTTCCAGATATAGGGTCATGGAGGGAAGTGGCTAGAGAAGGATAGCACAGGTGAGTTTTGTGTTGTGACGAAACTGTTCTGTATCTTGATTGTGGTGGTGGTTACACAAATCTATGCATATGTTAAAATTTATTGAACTGTAAGAAAACATTCTAAGTAGAAAAATTAAAAAATATAATCAATACAGGCTCAAGGATAATTATCCTATTTGTTGTAAAAACCTAATACTATTGTTATTTATTTATTTTTGCTCAAATTTTTTCAGCTGTGACTACTGGGACCTCTTTCAAAGTTCCTGTGTAAATGTGATTTTAATTGCCATTGTTTTATGAAGATTTCATCAATGAGATTCTAACCTTAACGAAAGGTCAAGAAAGTGTGATTAATTGTATAATTGTTCATTGGAAAATGATTAAACTTCTGATTATTCAATTCTATTAGAGATCACATCCAATTGGTCTACATTAGTTTTCTAATAGATTACTTTCTTTGATAGACATTCTTGCTTTGTAATAATTAATTTATATTTTCCATTTCAAGATTATATATATTGATTTGTACAATTTTTTTAGCCTCACAGGACTCTTGTGTTTTTTTTTAAACTGATTTCTCCCCCAACTAGTGCACTGAGTAGGTGGATGCTTATTTGAAATCCAAAGAAATATATTACTGACAAATATTATTTGATTAATTTATCCAAAGCAGAAAATATCTTTATGCTTTCTAGCAGGAATTGACACCAATATTTTAAAGCATAACCAAGGACTATATAATGCATTTTTTTAGCATTAGTTAAGGTAATTAAATCACTATTTCCTTAGTAAGTAGAATACTTAATGACATACCTACTAAACAATTATGTTATAAAGTACTATTTATAAGTCAAACATTTAACATAGTTTGACAGAAAATTTGATACAGTACTTATAAAGAGTGATAAAACTTCCATGTGCTCATGGGGCCATATCCTCTTGGAAATATTATAAACAATTCTAGGTATAATGAAAATGCATCTCAGATTTGCAAATAGGCTTCTGTTGTCCTTTTTAAAAATGTGAGCTAGTCCTTATAAATACCTATCGTTTTTCCTAACAAGAAAAAAGGACAAACATTTATGGGGATGTGTGAAGGATTGTGTGTGTGTGTGTGTGTGTGTGTGCGTGCAAAATTGCTGGCCCCTTATAATGTGGACTTGTGTGGCCTAGATGCCATATATCTTTTGGACCTTTAGGAGGATTGTTATTGTGGAAACTGAACATGGTATGGTTGCTACAGGCTATGGACAAAACAAACAAACAGACACATAAACAGAGAAATAGTTTAATTGATGCTGATAATAAAAAGAGATTGTCCCCAAGGCAGGCAGAAAATAGCAGGGACAGAGGCTCTATTTTCTATATAATTATGAATGTGTTTTAATGTTATGATGCTTTGATTATCCATTATAAACAACAGGAGTAACAGCTGTAACAAATCAAAATAATATGAGCTAAATGAAAGTTCAATTTTTTTGACCCAGTGATCCCACTTCTAGGAATATATCCTAAGAAACCAGAAACACCAATCACAAAGAACTTATGCACCCCTATGTTCATAGCAGCACAATTTACAATAGCTAAGATCTGGAAAGAGCCTAAATGTCCACCAGTAGATGAGTGTATAAAAAAGCTGTGGGACATTTACACCATGGAATACTATGCAGCTATAAAAAAGAATATCTTACCTTTTGGGACAGCATGGATGGAACTGGAGAGTATTAAGCTAAGCGAAATAAGCCAGTCAGAGAAAGACAAGTACCACATGATCTCACTCATATTTGGAAAGTAATAAACAAAATAAACTGATGAATGAAATAGATCCAGAGACATAAAAGCATGAAACAGACTGAGGGATCTCAGAAGGAAGGTGGGGTGGGAGAGTGGGTGGGGAGAGATTAATCAAAGAACTTATATGCTTATATGCATAACCTATGGACACAGGCATTGGTATGGGGAAGGCCTGGGGGTGGAGTGGATTCGGGGTGCAGAGGATCAATGGGAGAAAAGGGGGACATCTGTAATACTTTGAACAATAAAGATAAATTAAAAAAAATAATATGAGCATTACCTGAGTCACTTCTTACCCTTCCTCTCCTCCCTAGCGTTACCATCTTGATACAAAGGGGGATTGTTTACTGCTGTGTGGAAGTCATTTTTTTTTTTTTTTTTTTTTGCTATTTCATATTATAATATATATATATATTTTTGTTCAAAATATTACAGATGTCCTTTTTTCTCCCCAGTGACCCATTCCACTCTGCCCCATCCCCCTCCCCATTCCCTCTCCCCACTATTGTCCGTGTCCTTGGGTACGATCCCAAAGGGTACGAGATCCTTCTTCATAGATGAGTAGTATTCCATGATGTAAATGTCCCACAGCTTTTTTATCCACTCATCTACTGATGGGCACTTGGGCTAGAAGTCATTTTTTCTCATGATTTGGTATGAATATAAACCTACAATACTAAACTATTGGTCTTTTCAATCCAATCTTTCCAACTTTGAAATAAAGCCCAAGAAATGTTTGTCTGTACTTGCCTCAAGGTAATTCCTCTTCTTTATTTTTCAGAAGAAAGTGCGAATGCAGTGCTCCACTACCACAATATGCAGTAGAGGCTCCCATGTTTGGGGAAATTGCGGGAGTTAAAACACTGAAGTACAATGGAAGAATCTCTGCCTGAGAAAACCCCCTTTGTCATCATGGTATCTTTCCTGCTAGGTAAGTACTCATTGAAAAGCTTTTAATCTGGCATAGCTCTTATATTAGAGATTTCAAAGTCTTAGAGCAATTTTGTTTGGGGCTGTGATAAATAAGAGAAGACTGAAAGTAACTTAGGGACCAAGAAGTAATTGTGTCCTAGAAATCTCAGGACTGTTCCAGAATCAAGACCTCCCAGAGCAGCTACCACCTGGACTGTGCAAGGGTGATCCCTCTGGAGTAGTCTTACTTTTAGTGTTCCGTTTTCTTCAGAAGAAATGACTCAGTTTTAAACTTTTCATCTGTGTATCACAGTTCCACAGGGATTTGCCAATAATGGAGGCTCCTGGAGCTTTCTTAAAGCGGCAGAGTGTTGAGAGCCACAGTCCAGACCGACACTGACACTAAATAGATATCAGACACACAGAAATAAAAACATTGCATAATCAGGTCATAGAAAATATTCATTATATATTTTCCAAACTGGAATGAGGCAACAAATCAATTTATTTTCTTCCAATGTTACCAACAAGCACTTAGTGAAGGACAAGTACTCATGTACTTGGAGTAATACACATTAGGTACAAGCACCACAGGAGGTACTCTAGGCAAGTACATAAAGGAATGTTAGGAATTAGCTGGGCAAGCACTTTCTGGTCTTTCTGATTCACAAAGGTTGGAGCAGAGTAATTGATTTCCCAGACTCACTGAGTCAAGCATGAGATACAGTGATGAGTAAAACATAGTCCTTGACCTCAAGTAGGCTGAAAAAGCATTCTAACAGAAGAATTCTGCGATGAACATAAATACAAACATTAAATTTTTAGAAAAGACTTGTTATTGATGGGGTTCCCTCTGTTTCCCCACCTGTTACATGCATTTGTGAAGTGTCTGCCATAAGTGAGGTCTGTAGTCTTTGATTATGACCATCTTATGACTCAGTTCTTTTTCTCATTAGCTTCAACTATAAACACTGGTCACTGATGAGAGTGAAGCCACCACACAGAGTGGCAAGTTACTCAGACACAATATCCATCTTTGCACATTAGGAATAGTCTTAGGAAACATTTATGAAACTGTGCATTGAGCATGTCCTTCGACCTGCATGTGTATACACATGTACATGTAGTTCTCCACAAGTGCATGTTTCTCATTAGCATACTCATTTTGGTAATGAAAACTGGCTGGTAGCATTTGGGTGGCAACCAAAATAATACTGTATTTAGTACAGTTCTATTATGGGCCTCTAGAGCTATGCCTCTGTTTAATGCCATAGAAATAATGCTTTTCTTAAAACAAATTTTGGAGTTAAAATCCATATTGTGAAACAGAGAGGTAGATAACTGATCCTCATTTACATAATATATGTCCTATTTAAGGCACAGATGTTAAGTGTAAGAGGCACCAATCACTAAGATCTTGGAGGAGAGAGGGAGTATGACTTTAAAGAAAAAGGCCATCTGCACAGCAGTTATGATAAGAAATAAGGAGGTAAACAATTCTAATGCTTTTAATTGCCTACAATGCACCAGATACTAGAAAGCACAATTATATTTAATTTTCAAATGGGTAATTTCATACCCCAAATACATTAAATATTATTGATCAAAGGCAAATAATAATAAAGTCAATGATTCTTATATTTTAGTGTTTATAAGACAAAATGAATTTAACAGACATGATTATATTTGAAATAATTCTGTTCTAAGGTAGACAATATGGTTTACTTATTAAAAGACACATTTATTTAAAAATTCTTTTTATGTCTATAAAGAAAAAGACTTAAAAGTATCAAAAGACTTACTGAGGATAGCACAGGGACACTATGGCCATTATAAGGATCATAAATATATTTAGGTTCTCATATTAAATAAAACATTATTTAAAACAGTAGAACTTATCTTTTGAGAAAATAACTAAAATATTTCCAAAATTCTAGGACAATACAGTAAGCATCGAAATATATTTTTCAAGTTCCTTGGGAAAAGTTATGTTGTAATATTAATGGTTTTGTGAGTATAATTATATCACAATATTTGGTTGATCTTTATTTTAGAGACTTTTGAATTCCATAAGTATCCAGAAAAAATAATAGTCTATTATATGGCAGAATTTGAAAAAGTATTTATAATATTGTCTTTTTGGGGGACTTAACAGTAGATAAAATTTACATCATTGTTATTAAGAGCAAAAGTTGTAATAGAAAGCATTTTCCAAACACAAGAGAAAATAGGGGAAGCAAAATATCTGTACTAAATAGTGGTTTAAATGCCATTGTAAGCGAAAATATGGTAGGTGTTAAATATGCAATTATTTTACTAAAGCTTCTTTCTTTTTCTTTCCTTTTTTTAAAAGTCAGCTGGGTTAAAATCTCTGTTATACCTCAACAAATTGTAAAACTGAAGGGCTCTTGGGTTTATAGCTCTTTGAAGGGAATAGACTAACCTAATGTTGTACTTAGCCCCACAGTAAATTAATTACTTAGGGCTTATGTGGTTTTCTGAAGGACACAATCATTCTGGAGATGGGAGTTGTTTTTATGAAATGGTATATTAAAGTCAGATTCTAGGCAAAAAAGTAGTGAGTAATATACAAAACAGAAATGCTACACACAATTAACAACTTAAAAAAATTTCGAATGTAAGTTTAGGTTAAATGCTATAGAGATTAACATTGATTGGTACAATAACTATTTGGATTTCAGGATTCAATTCACAATACCACATTAGATTTAGTGGTCATGTCTCTGAGACTCCTCCAATCTGTAACAGTTTCCCACTCTTTCTTGCCTTTTTTGACCTTGACGCTTTATATTATAGAGTACTGGTTAGATGTTTTGTAGAATGTTCCTCGATTTGAGTTTGGTGTTTTCTCAGAATTAGATAATAGTGATCAATTTTGGGGAGACAACATTACCACAGAGGTGATGTGTCTTTCCAAGCATGTTGTATCAGAGAGCACATGATGTCATTATGTCCTATTACTGGTCATGTTAACTTTGATCAATTGGTTAAGGTGGTATCTGTCAGGTTTCTCCACTGTAAAGCTAGTATCTTTACTTTTATGATTAATATTTTGGAAGAAATACTTTAATGATGTGCAAATATCCAATTTCTCCTTCAGCTTTTGCCCACTAATTTTATCATCTGGCAATGGATCATGTTTGGAACAGTTTTTACTGTGGTATCCTAAGGGTGATTTTCTGTTTCCCTCAGAATCCCCATTTTATTAAGATCTCCAGGTGACTTTTATGCACACCTACTAACTCCACCATTGTAACAACTAAATGGTATGCTTTGCTACTGTAAAGTGACATCCTTAGATACATGTGGCTTTTTGGATATGCATCCCCTTGATGGCCTGGGCAGTTTCATGAGTATTCTTAACGTGAACATGAAGATTTGAACCTCTCTGGGTTTGCATGATTTCGTGGTGTTTTCTAGGTCAAATTAATAGTGAACCATTTTCAGAGGTCACTGCAGGCCATTTATGGGAAGAGAAGTATTTCTTATAAATAGGATATAATGTGATTTTAAAAATATCCAATCTGGCTCTTAAATGTGAGTTCAGAATGTTTTAACTCTAATCATCTCTCTTATCTTGCATAGTATTATTGGGCAGGATTTTTGCATTATTCTGATTTTTTTTTTTTTATTTTTAAACTTCAAATTAGACATTATTATTTATGCCACCAACATTATTTTAGATTTACCCATTTGTTTACCATTTTTTCTAGGTTGATTTTCTTTTTCCCTAAAGTGTACCTTTAATGTTTTTTTAGTGAGGGTCTGGTTCTAGTAAGCTCTCTCAGTTTTTGTTTATCTAAAAATGTTATTCTTTTCACTGTTTTTGAAAGATAATTTCTCAGAGTACATAATTCTATTCTGATTTATTTCATCATTTAAATATAATATTCCACTGACTTATGGCTTTCACTGTTGCTGCTAGTCAGATTTCAATTTATTTCTGATGGGTGAATTTTTTTTACTGCTTTTAAAATATTCCTTTTCTCTTTAGCATTATACATTTGACTTGATGTATTGGCTTATTTTATTTTAGTTTACTTTGTGTGACAATTATTGTCCTTCATGTATCCAGAGTTTGTCTTTCTGGCTAATTCTTATTGCCTTTCCAACATTTTATGTATTCTCTTTTTCTAGATTTCCTCACTTCCTAGAATATTTTGATGAACTTTATAACATCTCTTTGTTTTTTACATGTCTCATCACCTTTCTCTCTCTCAACTAAATTTTCTCTGTACTGTATTCTCTGTAATTTCTTTACAACTTACAGTTGACTATTTTTCCACTGACCTGATTTAAGCTATTAACTTTAGGCTATTAACTTTTTCCATCCATCCATCCATCCATCCATCCATCCATCCATCCATCCATCCATCCATCCACCCACCCATCCATCCATCCATCCATCCATCATCTGTCTACGCTATATCTAATGAGGCATTGTCAAAAAAGAAAAAAAAATGCAGAAAGGAGAGGAGAGTGGTTCTAATTTCTCAGCTTCCCTTGGGCTCAACAAACCTGAAGTTCTAATCTTGATGTAATGTAGTAATACATTTATTTACCACAGAGGATTCTTTTCCTCAGTTGTTTTTTTGCTAAAACATTAGATTTTAATTCTTTTGTCTGACTTTTTTATTCATATCCTGAATATTAGTTTTTTTTTAACCCTTTTTATGGGTTTACTAAAAATAAAGGTTCTACTCCTAATAACCTTTCACATTAACAAGAGATTTATTACCTAAAGCACAAATTATTTAACTGCGGATACTATGCAAATAGGCCAAAGATAATGTTCTAAGTTCCTTGCTAGTAGATGCAAGGAAGCAGTCAAGGGAGGCAATTGAATGCTAATGTTTCCAACAGTCTTATCCCGGGAACATGCCAAATATCTTTTTGGGTCTTTTTTATCATTTTACCAGAATGGAAGTGCTCACACTGAAGATGGCCCTACACACTAACTCGTCATTTAATCCAGGCAGGTGATTTAATTGCTCTTCTAATTATTAGTGAACAAGTAATAAATGGTGGAATTCGGGCAATAGGATATCTCTAAAGTTACCTGTGATCATTCTTGCAAACTTGCCTGTCTGTCCGTTGGGAAAGATTAAGGAAATACTCAGTAGTTGAGATTATAGAGCCATCTAAATAAGTGGAGGTTTTAGGTTAACAAGACATTCCTATTCTTTATTTTGGGTTGTAAAATTTTGCTAATATTTTTATGTGGAATGGGAAAGAGGGCAGTCTTCTCTGTTACAAAGGCTCACTCTTTCCAAGGCTATGTTAAAATCGTGCTTCGTCAAAATGTCAAATTCTAATATTTGTGTTGGGTATGCATGTGCTTTTCAGACTACTACACGGAAAAGACATCACTGTCACACTGTAGAAACAGCTGCTAACAAGAACACGCACAGCAAAACCCTCAGACTTTACCTGCCCAAACCACATTCTGCCATCTGATGTTTCCTAACAGAGCCTGTGGCTTTTCCAATTTAGCCTCCATTCTGCTAGTAGATTTACTTCTCTAAAAAGACCATCTGATCACATCTACCTCCTGTTTAGTAGTCTTAATGTTTCCCATATTGATTAGGAATAAGGTTAAGCCTCTTTGCCTTAGACACAAGCTTATTTATGGTAGATGGGGCATCTTCTCCACCATATCTTGCCACCCCCTAACTCTTCCCCGCAAGCAGTTCTTAGAAGAGACAAAATTCCCTTTTGTTTCTTAGGTTTTACACAAAGTTCTTATTGTGTGTAGTGCTTCTCTTATCACTGCTGTTTCTCACCCTTACTCCTATAGTCCCCCATATTTTTCTCTCTGTCTCTGTAAATTGTAATTATCCTGTGGGATACAGTGTGTAAATCTTCAGTCTAGGCTTGATAGTTCTCTAAATTCTCCTAGCACACCAGGTGCATCCTTATAATTATCCACTTGTTTGACTAATTTTTACTATTTTTTGATTATTAGATAAGGAGCTCATTGAAGGCAGAGGCTGTGTTTTACTCATCTGTTCCTCCAGTGTCCAGATTAATGAAAAACCTAAAGTAAGCTAATAAAAAATTTCTGGTTTCACTAATAAGCTTAAATAAATGCCTTACTAAATCATAGAATGATCCTGGAATGCATCTGTGGTAGAGCTCCCACTCTCCTAAGAATAGCATTTCATGACTTAGCTAAATAGGAAGAGCAAAATCATTGGCAAACCTGAGTGTCAATACAGGCACAACCTTTCTCTTCTCGATTTGTCTTCAGTTAGGGAAGCTCACACAAAGTTAACTTGCTGGCCTAAGTCAAAACCTTTTCATGGTAACAATGGTGGGATCCAGAGTAATGTATTGTACATAAAATTTTAGAGCTTGGGAAATGATTCAGATTGGAGAATAGAGAATTTTATTATTTGCTCGGATGCCTTCCACAATTATTAAAGTCCTCATTCTATTACTTCATGGTCTAGGAAAGCTGATATTAAAACTAAACAAAAAATAAAAATCTTGTTTAATTAAATACAATGTGTACATTTATACCTCTGGTTATCACATTTGTGAAATATGTATGTGATTATATAAATATATGTTGATTGTCTTACCGATACTCAGTTATGTCTGAATTGAAAATTTACAGAGGGTCATTCTCATAAATTCAGTTTACACAGTTCCTGGCTCAGCACCGGAACAGAAGTATAACACATGTTTTGTTGTTTACAATGATGTTACCATGTTCAGTTGTGAAGGTGGTTGGGGCTGTGGACACGTAATCTCCCTACTCCCTGTTTAGGGAGTAATTCAAGCAGTAGCCTTCCTGCTCCGCATAAGGTGATGAGACACACCTATTCCCATCTTGTTTTGTACTGTTGAAATGTCAGAAGCTACTGCAAATACCAAGTCCTGAGGCTAGCTTTGAGTTTCCTGTATAACCTCAAAAGGATATGTAGGAGGAACTTCAGAACAGAGTCTCTAGTAAAAAGCAGGAACAGTCTCAGGGCTGTGTCCACATAACATGAAAAGTGTATTTGTATCCATCAAAATAATGTATGTGGTTGGGGGGTCCTTCACTTATTTTGTGCTTTATAAACATAACCAAATATTGAGATCTCTTTAAGGATGTTATTTGAAAATATATAATCTTGTACACAGATATGTGGATGGCAGATTTAAAAATTATGTGTTTTATGTATGATTAAATGTGGTGCTAAATTTTAATTTAGGTACTTGTAATTAAATGTTACGTGAGAATCTTTAAAAGTTATTTGTGAATTTATGTATGGGGATCAAAACAAAGAAGGAAATATAAACTGAACTGCAGCACTGTGTGTGACTCTCTGAATGGTCCTGTAACTGTTATCCATTGGGCAAAAGCAAATAAATCTTTCATCAGGTTCCTGAACTAGAACCATCAAAACAGATACTATGGGAAGTAACAATATTTTTATATTTATTGGAAAGTATTTTTAAGTCAAAAAATGTGCATCTGTGCATTAGCTGGTCCTACAAATGTCCCTTCAAATATGTAAAAACTATAGCAAAACTATTTCTCAATGTTTCTAAAAGATATTAGTGTTTCATAAGAGAAAATAGTGTTAAACTTTAATAACAATTTTTCCATAATCATGGACAAACAACTTATTGGGCTTTTTTTCCTTAGGTGTTGATTTAATGAAATCAACCATTTTCTACTCTACTAACTTTCCCATTTCGGGTGTTGCCTGGAAAGAAAGTCCTAGGTGAGTATTCTCAAAAATATTGCTTCATTTATAATTTTGAATAATATTTTCATAAGAAGTCTGATGACAAAGACAGCCCAAACAGGAAAAACAATAGAAAAGTTTATGACGTATAAAATGAATTCTTCAAAAGAATTTTGTTTCGAAATGCCAAGGGTTATAAGTCAAATATATGCAGCACCTATTACTATTTATTACCTTGCACTGGCTGAAATTCATCTCTTCTGACAACCCTGGGTAAATCATGTTACATATTTCATAAAATATGAGTGCTGGTCCCTTTCTGAAGATGCCACTTAGTGTGTGAACTTGCTGCCATTGGCTGCATCCCAGTTGCTGTAAGCTCCCTTAAGACCACTGCTTCTCCAGAGTCCTATGGCAGCTGAATCAGAGAAGAAAAGGTATTTATAGAAAACATATGCAAAAGGTTGATAGCTAGTCCAGTTTTTAGTGCACAGACTGACAGCTAAATACAAATTGAGAAATGTAAGTTTCACTTCGAGCAAATTTACTGGGTGAAAACCTCATTTTTTCATTTCATTTGAATATGTTCACTGCTTCTCAGAATATGCAACTTTATAGTGAGCATATTTTTTATTCTTGAAGGCTCATTATTTTACAGTGAGGTTACTGAACCTAGACCACATAGAGCAGATTACCTAGCATAATATTAATCAAAATATACATGGCAAATGGGATTCCAAACAGTGCCAAATAGGCATCTGCTTTTAACACTGAATAAAAAAGTGCATTTAGCTCCTTTATTAAAAGGTATTATGGGCAATTTATTTTTAAGCCATCTCTCTAACACCATTAACTAGCATATAATTTAATGTACTCCCAAGCAACTTGACTTTTACTGTTTCCTTCAAAACATTAATTTGTAAAAGCAAGTTGATATAAAAGATGCCTTTGACCCTGAGAAAGATTCAAATCATTAAGAATAAATTAAATGATCTTTTAGACACTTGTAACAGTCACTTTGGGGCTTGCAAAATAACATATTTTCTGTTGCTGTATATGAGATGATGTTCACAGGGAAAATAAAGCCAGTGCCACTTATAATGGGATAATTTATATTCTCTGAGTAAATCATATCAGTTTTGGAGGTTTGGGTTCAATTTGAACAAAGTTGCCAGATGCACAACTATTTCTAAACAAACAAATGAAAGGATGTTTCTCTCAGTTTCAATAAGGGAGAAATGAATTCTATTATGTCTATTTAGGAAATTTTGGACAGGTTGGTGTACTGGAATTTTTACTACCTGTATAGTGGTTTTT
This sequence comes from Miniopterus natalensis, assembly GCF_054644295.1. Taxonomy (NCBI): domain Eukaryota; kingdom Metazoa; phylum Chordata; class Mammalia; order Chiroptera; family Miniopteridae; genus Miniopterus; species Miniopterus natalensis. The sequence continues at coordinate 48,179,254 of NC_142083.1, forward strand.
TGTTTTTGTTTTTAGAGAGAAAAGAAACCAATTCATGTCCATTAAAATGAAGCCAAACAATTTTATACTAAATAGGCAATGGAGATAATGATAGGACGATAAAACATATCTGGGCTTAAATGCAAAAACACAACTAAAAATTCTGACATGTTTAATTGGTTGAAAATTTTGAATGGTAGGTGGCAAACAAAATTTAGATTTTAAAAGTAATGCAAGGATGCATGCTCCTCTTAAAGAAGTGAAAATATTCAAGAATAGTATTAAGTAAAAAACAGCAACAAAAGCAATAAAACCTAGACGTCACCAACCCACCCCATCTTTCTACAATAAGATTCCACTGTCCTACTGTAGTGAACTACTATATACAACTTGGGAGAGTATCCATTAAGGCTTCTTCCTCTATTTACAGAACTATATCTCTATATCTCTATATTGTATGCATGTGCCATAAAGGAAGTATACATTGCATATGTTTATATATACATATTTTTCACATACAATTTGTTTTATTTTCACTTGAAATAAAATGAACTTCAATACTTTGGTATGTATGTTTTTTATTTTCCTACTTTTTTTTACTATTTATGTGTGGGTGTACATGGCACTAAGTATTTTAAATATTTCCCCATTGATAGACATTTGGATTAGTTAGAATTTTTGTTTACAAGCAATCTAAAGAAATCCTTATGTCTGTGAAATAGATTTCTAAGTATAGCAGTTCATTGGTTTCATAGACACTGAAAATTATATCTGAAGTTGGTACTAGTTTGTAACAAGAGTTGATAAGAGTATTACTTCTTTCACACTCTCATTAAAACTCTATAGTACCAACATTTATTTTTTGTTAATTTATGGGTAATTTTAAAAATTATTTTATCATGAATTTTTATTATTATTAGTGAGATTGAACATTTTGACACGTTTACTGTACACATACAGCACAATCTCACATAGTTTACAATCTTAATCCTAAATCAAAAAATATCTCATCCTGGTACATTTTACTTTGTTTTGCAAAAGAGAAAACATTGTTCAGAAGTGGTAAGTGACTTGGTTCATAAGTATTAAGTGACTTGCCTGAGGCATTAATCTCTCACCCTTGTTTTATCTAGAGGTTGTGTGCCCGCAAGAAGTAAAGGGTAAGGTAGAATTGTAGTTTTCCTGGCAGAGGGTTGAAAGTGTTCCCCAAATTCACAAACAGCCCCTTTGCAAATGTTGGAATGCTTATTGGTTCAAGAGGTTTAAGGAAATCTCTGTCCAGTAATTACCTGACCACAGAGCTAACCAAGCAGAGACTTCAATGGCCACACATTACAAATTATACAGAATTTGCAGAATTAGTCCAAAGTAGTCACTAAACAAACAGCATCAACAACAAACCTTGGGAGATAATATACAGAGTTCCCACATTATATTATTTAAAATGTGTAGTTATTGTCAAAAAAGAACAAGATGTGCAAAGAAACAGGCAAGTATAGACTATGCACAGGGTATAAAAGCAGTACAAGAAACTGTTCCTGAATAAGCCCAGATATTGAATTTTAGAAAGATGTTAAATCACCTATTATAAATATGTTAAAAGACCTAAAGGAAACACTATCTAAAAAAAATTAGAAAAGTATGAGAAGGGCGTATCAACAAATAGAAATTACAAAAACTAATTGAATAGAAATCCTGAAGTTGAAAAGTTCAATACGTAAAATAAAAAATCCACTAGAAGGGCTCAAGAACAGATTTGTGTTGACAAAAATGTCAGTGAATTTGATAATAGGTCAACTGATATTACCAATATGAAACAGAAAAAAAAAAAAAAAATGAAGAAAAATGACCCAAACTCAGAGACATGTAGGATACCACCAAGAATAAAAATATGTATAGAGCAGAAATTCCAGAAGTAAATGAAAGGAACAGAAAGAATATTTGAAAAGATAAAGACCAAAAAATTCCCAAATTTGATGAAAAGCTTTAATCAATGTGTACAAAAAAATTCAAAAAACTCCAGGTAAGATAAACACATCATAATCCAACTTTTGAAACTAAAGAAAAAGAAAGGATGTTGAAAGCAGCAAGAGAAAAATGTTCCATCACTTGATGGTATCCTTAATAAAATTAATATTTGGTTTCTTATCAGAAACCATGGGGGCCACAAAGCAGCAGAATGACCTATTTAAAGTATTGAAAGAAAAAGATGTTCAATCAAGAATTCTATATCCAGCAAAATAATCTTTCAGAAAATGAAAGAAATTAAATCAGTCCCCAAGAAATACAAACTGAGGATACTTATCATTAAAAGACTTGCCATATAAGAGATATTAAGGGAGTCTTTTAAGCTGAAATGAAAGGAAACTAGGCACTTTAATGCACACACACAAAAAATAAAGAACACCAGTAAAGGTAACTAGATAGATAAATACAAAAAATGGCATATATGTGCTTTGTAACTCATTTATTCTTCTAAGTAATTTAAAAGACAACTTCATAAAGCAATAATTTTATAGCTGTATTTATTATTTTGGGTATTCTGAGTCCCTGGCATTTCTGTATAAATTTTAACAGTTTGCCAATTCTGCAGAAAAGCTAAGTGGAATTTTTATAGTAATTGCTTTAAATCTATAGATCAATTTGTAAATTATTCCCATCTTAACAATATTAAGTCTTCTGACCTAGGAACATAAAATATCTACATTTATTTATGTCTTCTATAATTTCTCTCAACAATGTTTTATAGTTTTCAGAGTACAAGTTTTATAACTTTTTCGTTTATTCCTATGCATTTTACTCTCTTTATGTTATTGTAAATACAACTTGTGTTCTTAATTCCCTTTTCCATTGTTCAGTATTATATAACTGATTCAGAACAGTTTTAGTGTAATAAACTTATTCACTGCTTAGGTATCTTGGATAATAAGTTTGACTTCAGTAATGGGAAAATAGATTGATTCAAGTCTTTGTATTTACCATGATTAGTGATACTAAAATTTGAAATATTTTGGCCACACCACTAGTTTGGAGAGGAAATGAAATAGATAACTATGTCAAAGTTTCAGTGATGAAATACATTTTTATGAAGATTGATACAGGCTTTACCAGATGACCTCATGGGTTTGAAGGCAAAGATATTGGTAGAAGTTCAATTTAGGTTCTTGGAAAATGCAGTTACTCCTTGACAGAATTCTATAAGGGTGTTGAGAAGTAAATTATGAGAGCTCTGATATCATTTGCTAAAGTATATTAATGTGAATTTTTCTTTTAAAACCTTGTTGCCATCAAAATAAAAAGTCTGAAATCATTTAATATCTAAATAAATTAAATAAGCTAAACAAGAGCAGCTGACTATTGAAATTAACATGTAAAAATAAAGTTTATATTTGATTTTATTTTTGCAAGTTGATAAAATTGTTTTATAGAAAGTGAGTGTCAGTTTGCAGGAACAATTAGAATGAGATTATAATTTTGTCAAGAGTGTTTTTATGGCTTATGTGGATAAAATAAAATTTCCCAGTATACAAATTAAATGTATGCACATCTTGTGTGTCTGTATTCACGTGTTTGTCACTAGCTTCTAAAAAGATCCCAAATATCTAATAAATTAGAAACCACTTATATATAAGGTTGGGCAAAAGTAGGTTTAAGTATCCACTTTTGTTGGTTGTTGGTTAAATTACTAGCCATCATTACTTAAAAGATAAATCATAAGTAAGATTACAAAATAATAACAATAATAACAACAATAATAAAAGTAACACAATATTTAACAAATAATAAAAGAATAAATTCTGTTTAACCTACTTACAGCTGTAAACCTACTTTTGCCCACCACTGTATATATGTATAATTGGTTTATTTAACTCAATATAAGCCCATGGATTATTACTTTCATTTTGAAATTTTTGATTTATATTTTTTCTTTCCTGTTTATATCCAGTTATTTGCCCAAAATATACATTCAAATATTTAATAAAATTTCCAACTTAACACTTCAAATGTTGACCTTTTGAATTGCTCCCACTAAAAGTGCTTCCCCTAGTTTTCCAATCTCAGGTAACGGCAGCTCCTTCCTTTTAGTTGCTCAGGAGAAAAGGAGTCATCCTTGACTTCTTCCTCTCACATGCCCCATATCCATTCTTCCAGAATATTGTTAGTTGTTTTACATTTATTGTCTCATTTAATACTAATAAATCCATGAAGTAGGTATTATATTTACATTTTCAAATAAATAGGGTAAGAGATATTAATAATCATTACAGAAAATCTTATATAGCACTCACTATATACCAGGCGCTCTTTGAGCTACTGTACTTATATAAACCCAAATAATCCTCCTAATAACCCTATGTGGTAGATACAATTATTACATCTATTTTACATGTGGGAAAATGAGGCAAAAATCGTTAATTATCTTGCCTATCTCATATTTAATAAGTGTAGGATTCAAGTTTCAAACCCAAACATAGTACACTAAAGCACAGTGAGCTCCCTACAACTGGAAGGAGAAAGTGTTAGGCAAACTAAAGTGAAGTTCTAAATAATTAATAAATACTAAACATATAAATTTTTATTTTTCCTTTCTTACCAATATCCAACAGGCATTTCCCTAGTAACTAAAATGTTCCAGGCATTAATGCACAAGATGAATACAGTGTGTTTCTTGCCTACAGAAAGATCATAATCACATCAGAGAGATGAAAATAAGGGAAAGATGAATGAATAAAGTTATTGTCATCATTAAATAGATAAAATATATAGGGATGGAGATATCTCTGTATAAATAGAAATATGTTCCAATAACCACTTGTGACATACAAATCACTGTTTGTAAAGTGAAAGTAATCAAGGTATTCACATAAGGAAGACTATATTCTGTTCTTACTTTTCTGCTCCCACTCTTCCCTGGGAGACTTCTAAAACTAAGTTGATAGAAAATAGAGGTTCTTCACGGTGCCTTGGTTATTCAAAGTGTTCAGCCTCTAGAAATTTTCTATTCTCTTTTCCACTAAGGAACACAAATATCACATTTATGTTGTATGATAGAAATGAAATGTAATGAAAGGCCTGAAAGATGGGTTTTGAACTAAAAATAGAACCCTAGATTTCTTTTTGGAGGGGTATATGTGTACATTGCATTTTTCTTACAGAGCACTTGTCAAATAAAATCCAAGTTGTAAGTTATATAACTGTGACAGTATTATTTGAGATGTTAAATATATTAAATGCAGCAGAGTATTTAACCAGCCCTTTCTCTTTCTTTCTCTTCAACAAGTCACATGCAGAGAAAAGATAACAATTGATAAAGAGATTTCGAAGTGTGGGTGTTAAATATTTACAGACTTTAAAAGAAGTAGTATTTTCAATTCCCAATTACATCATATTTATGACTTGTCAGATTACTCAATTTATTGATATCTACCTCTTTTTTTCTCTGCTATCAAACAGGCGGTAGAGAAAATAAGAGAAATTGTTCAAGAACTGTATTCTCTGGAAGCAAGTAAATTTTAGCAGTAAGTAAATCTTGCTACTTAAATACTTCCTTTTAAATGGATAAGATTCTTATAGAGCTATGAAACAGTAAAATAAAGTATATATATTTTCTATGTAAATTGCAAAAATTGAAAACATTTTACTTTGTGGCAATGTCACAGGTAAAAGTCAAGAGTTTATTGCCAATTTAGAGGAAATTCTCTTTTCAGTGACCTTCAACTTGTATTAGTTGTGGGATGGTTAAGGCTGACTATTTCTATATTCAGAAAATCTAAATGATGTACATGACAAATGGTAGAGTCTATTGTTACTGATTTCTGGGGCAAACACAGTAAAATAATTGCACTATGGGATGAAAGGTTACTGACACTATGATGTTATGTTTGACACTAATCATTATTTCCCGGTTGAGCTATTTGAAAGGATAGTCGGTATTTTGTTTGTTAGACATCTTCTTCTAGTTTTTATGAATTGGGAAGACGCTACTGTCCTCCCTGTATCCCATCAAATGGAATATAGGTGTTGGAATTTTATTAAAGGGCAAATTTTAATAAAGTGCAAGATATTTTTCTTTACTTTTCTTTCTGTAAAGTTTTTCTTTTTGCTTCTGTTTTAATCAGAATTTTTTTTACCTTTCTCAATGGAAAAAAATATGAACTTTCATGTAGAATTAAAATTTCAATCCTAATCATTTTACTCCACTATCTAGAAAAAATATATTTTTCATTTTTTTGTGTGTGGCTCATGTAACTTTATTTTCTTTATTATTATTATTATTAAATTTATCTTTATTGCTGAAAGTATTACAGGTGTCCCCTCCCCCCATTGACCCCCTTCTCCCCAGTCTAGGCCTTCACTGCACTATTGTCTGTGTCCATGGGTTATGCATACGTGCATATAAATTCTTTGGTTAATGTCTTCCTGCCCCTGCCTACCCCTGAGAATCCTCAGTTTGTTGCATCCTTCCATGTCTCTGGATCTATTTTGTTTGTCAGTTTATTTTTTTCAGAAAGAAAAATAAATATTGAGCATCCATTCTTTATATACTTTACACTATATCGATTTTTTCCTTTTTTTTTTTAAAGCCTCAATAGACACTGATTTAGAAACACTTGATCTATCTTGTCTCTAAAATGTGCTCTGTTTCTATAGCTCTGCCAGTGGATTATTTTTATTCTCCTAAGTTGACATGTTCTCACCTGTTGTCTCTTTCCACAGCTATCGTCCATTAGTCCAATTGCTAATTAATACTGACACCCAGAAATTCTTTTCAAAGCACACAGGATTAACTCTATTGTCCAGTTTCATTCTATAGCTCATTCATTATAGCACTTGTCTGTTCTGTGTTTTGAAAGCTTAATACATCTAAGCATCGGATATGCATTCATCTGCTGATTTTTTGTGTGTAAATGATGGTCTAAACACTAGAAATGCAGAAGAGATCACCATTAGATTTTATTTTAGGCAATCAGAGCTATGAAGAGGAAGAAATATGTACTACATAAATTAATTCATTTGATTTCCAAACTCTTTGAACAGCAGGGATTGTAAAAGAGTCATTCCAGAACCTATCATACCATTGCCTTACTTAGCTTCTCAATCCATCTCATTCATAATTTGCATAGGTTACACAACATGAGCTACAGCAGTAATCTTGAGTTGCTCAAGAATTTTTGTAACTGAGGAAAAATGGGCTCATTCTAGGCCCACTAATCTTAGGGCCACACATATAAAGAATCCTAGGAGCTATTGTAGCAAAAAAACCCCCACCCTACTTTATCTTCCAATATGCAAGGTTTGTCTTTTGTCATTTTCATGTTATCATTTTTCTTGTTGTTATGTCTATTTCCATGTTTGGTATTACTATTTTGGCTGTTACTATTAGTGTCTATTAATATTTCTATTATCCTGGAATTAATATTACTCTCCACCTATCTTTGAAGTGACAAAAACAGATTTTTCTATTTGAAATCAGTGCTGTGATGGCTCCATAATAGACTGTGAAGAATTCAGAATGTGGGAGCAAATATCATGAGAACCTTTCCAGCTAACTTTGGCCTGGGAGCTGTAGGAAGTTGTACACATTTATTAGCCAGAGAGAGTGATGTGTAGCATATTTATAAGAATATAATATAAGTCAGATTGAATTAAAGGCACTATTTTTTTTAGGAAAGTGCACAGAAAAGGAACTCAAAATGCCTGCCTACTTTCTTTAGAAGAATGTGCCAAAAACAAAAATGTCACAGGCAAGGACAACAGCCCATCCTCAACACTTTCTAAAGATATATCCTAGTGCTTTTCCTCCATTACAGCATCATTCACCCTTGTAGGATGTTTTAAGAAGCATCTCCTCCACCAAAAAAAGAAATTTCCTCTTTATTATAATTGGTTAATCAATCGATTAGAAGAATTGTCTTAAGTGATGAACCAGGGCATTAATGATACTCGAGGAAGTGGCACATAGGCAACCGTGAATAGATTGTCATTCTTTGGAGCTATTAGGAGTTATGACCTTCTTGAGAGCAGAGGATTTAGAAAATTTAAAAAAAGGTTGTATTAAAAAATTAAAGAGCATCAAAAAGGTATGTTTTTCAAAATTTGCTCTATGACCAGCCTTGCCTATTCCATCATTACATCAAAGAAAAAAGATTTCCCCTTTCCCATATGTAAGCATCACTGTATGAAGAGTACAACTTCCATTCTGCATATTTCTGCATCTGTCTTCTCAGGTAGCTGAATTTCAGTCAGGTACCTTAACACAAGGAAACACTGGATGCCCTCATCTATGTGACATCATCTGTACTATGTGAATGCCTCACAAAGAATTCGTCCTTTCTTTGCTTTTGGAACCAGGCATCAATGTGATAGATGAGTTTCTGTAGGTTCCACATGTAAATCTCCTGTGGAAGTCTCTTGACCCACTTCTTGTGTGAAAGATGTAACCTACCTGATTGAAGACTCCACTAGCAACTACATTGCTTTAAATCCAGAAACTCTCAAATTACAGCTGAGAAAATGAGAGCCAAACACTTTGCTATGGCTGTCAGGTGATAAAGCAACCATTTGACAAAGCTAGAAATGACACCTGAAATATTTGATTCTTAGATTGGTACTCTAGCCTTCAATACATCACACTGCGTTTTCAATCGCTGAATGCTCTCTTACAAATACCGACTTCTTCATATATTAAAATGAGGCCAGGCCCAGCATGGCTCAGTGGTTGAGCGTTGACCTAGGATCTAGGAGATCGAGGTTTGATTCGCAGTCAGGACACATGCTCAGGTTTCAGGCTCCATCCCCAGTGGGGTGCGTGCAGGAGGCAGCCAATCCAATGACTCTCATCATCGACATTTCTATCTTTCTCTCTCCCTCTCCCTTCCTCTCTCTAAAATCAATAAAGATATATTTAAAATAAATAAATAAAATAAAATGAGGAAACAATTCTTGAGTTTTGTTTTTGTATCTGTGAGGAATACTAGAATTATTTTTATGTCCACTTCAAAAATAGATAATCTGAATCTTAAGGGAAGTTTCCAGGCCACATCATACATCAAATTTTAGCCTATGAATATCACAGGGAACTATAGACTGTCCTTAATTTCCATTCTCATACTATATTCATACTATAAGTAATGAAATTGGCCAAAGAGCTAAATAATTTATGCAAGTTAATAAAGAAGGGTACTATCAGAATCTGGGTGGATCCCATGTGTCCTTTTAGTTTCATGGACCCTCTACTCCTGGTGTGGTGTAATCCTACAAGGAAAGTGTCAAAGTCTTGGCCAAATTTAATGCATATGAGTTGTAGCCACAGAGCAGTTAGTCAGAAAGAAGTAGAATCCAAGGATGATGCAATATAGTAGCTTTCCACCTGAATTAATCATTTTCAGAAAATAAGACTAAAAGTACAGTTAAGAAGCAACAAGGGCAAAAGGGAGATTTACTGCTGATCGAAATAGACTAGTAATTCTTTGTTCATCCCCATAAAAATCATGCAGTGCAGCAGGAGGAAGAAATTAAAGGAGCATTTAGAAGGCCAGTGGCAATGGTACATCATTGTAAAGAAGAAAGAATGAGAGTGTATTAGGTGAACCATAGCACCAAGGAAGAGAAGTAGGTGTCCACTGTCTGATTTTGTATTATTTATCACAGGGGGGACTTGTTCACATAACACAGAAAGTTTCTTCTCATAGGGAAAGAAAAATATATTCAAAGAGACACATAAAATCTTTTCTATGCTATTTTTATGTATATGTAAAAATATATTTCTGATGCCAGAATCAGAAGGGAGCCATATTTGTGGTATTATAGAAAATGTTTAAATTTGTGTTGACAGCAGAGTTGACAACAGATATAGCCGATTTAGGTGGAAAAGTCTACATTCATTGTAACTCTTGAGAAATAAATATTTATACAGATATTTTCATTTCTATAGATACTTTAACTTTCCAAAAGTGCCTTTATGCCTTTCATCCATTTGTCTGTTTGTTTACAGACATTTGTTAAGCTTCTGATATGTGCTGGGGCTTTGTTCTAGATGCTGATGATGCATTGGTTGATAAGACAGACTTCACCCCTGCCCCTGAAAACTTATTTTCAACAACTTGTTCATTGTTTTTCTTTCCACCTTAAGAAAATAAATTTTTGGAGATTGAGAAAGTATCTAAAATCAGATTGATAAGAGAGTGAATGTGTAGTAGGGGCCAATTAAAATAGAGTAGTCCTGGAGGGCCACTGTGATGAGGGGGCTCTAGTATTTTGACCCTGCAGCGATGTACCTATTTTAGAAAATAAGAAAATGAGACACAGAGAATAAATGACTAATTCAGGGAGTACAGCACATCAGTGCATAGTGAAGACTAAACCTAGGCCTCCTTAGGTCAATACCATTTTTGTTATATGAGAAATAAAGGGCAAATTAAGACTTATAGTATATATGGATTGGTAAAGCGAATGCGAAATAATGATGCTTGTATTCTAGTGTGATATGAATTTCTCAGGCAGTACTGTTGGATTTGCTTTCTGTTTTCTGTTTTAATGTAGCTTCTATCTGTACGTTATGAACCAGTGGTTTAGAGTATTCACTTCTAGAATTATAAAAAACACTGCCAATAAACTTAAATGAACAACTCTGTATCTTTAAAAGTACATATGTTACCAATAAAGAGGGATTTCAAAGTAATTTTACATTAGCTGGAACTCAAAGTCAAATACGCATAATAAACTATATTTTGAGAACCCCCACAAAAAGAGGAAACTTCCAAATACTGTATCTCAACATTTCTTCTGGCTCATCTGGATCAATTAGATATATCACCCAAGATTCTGAATTAGAAACTAGTAAATCAAAGAGCAAGGGTGAGAATCTGTTTTTATAGTAGGTGGCATAGGGCCAACACCATTCATATTCCAGGTGCCATAAAGGAAGCAGGGCCATGCTCATGCTGAGTGCCCAGAGCCAATCACAGCAGAGTGCCAGGGGCAGCATCTGAAATTCAGTGACCAGCAGTGTCCTGTTAGTTTGGGATTTGGGTCTGATTTTTATTGCTGCCCTGGTTTTTGCAGAGCTTATTTTGGTTTGCCCAATTCTGAATCTGCTAATCAGACTGTCCAGTGATTCCATGAGCAACTCAATACATTATCAATAAATATATTTTTGGTTAAATAGTTCAGAGGTGATTTTTGTTGCTAGCAACATTAAAAAATAATGTCTGGATACAATTTCTCTAAAGAAAAATCATGTTGATCATGTTGTTTTTTACAGATATTAGTTTTATTAAAAATTTTAGGTTGGGGACAGGGCAGGAAACAGATATATGAAGTTAAACCAATCTTTCAGGTAATTCTGACAAATTCTGCCCCTGTTGAGAATCTCTGAATGAAGGCATCTTTCCATTTTTTTAAATGTCACACAAATTATTATTAATTCATTGAATCCTGAGGCAGAAGCCTGGGGAGGAGGGGAAGACAAGAGAACATTTGGTTGAATCTTAGCTTTTGTGAGTACAAGAGCCTGAGCATTACGGAAATGCACTTTGAGAACACAACTAAGGGAACTGGAGACTCATGGGTGATGCCACAAATACAAACAAAACATTTACAAGTTAGTGTTATATATATAAAAGCATAAGTATAAACAGTTAAAAAGATGTTTAGAAGCATTTTATAGCATATGTTTTGTGAAAAATATATTGAATGTAGTGAGAGATGATTTCTTTAACAAGTCTCTCTAAATCAGTTTTTCTACTGGTTTTGATCTCTATAATTAACAGAATCTTATGTATAGAGGAAATAATAAATCCTTTCAATAAACAAAATTAACCAAAACAAAAAAATAATGAACGTAAATGAACAAAAAACAATTTACCACCACCGTAACCCCCCAAAAAGAAGAAAAAAATTTCACTAACCATATTCTGGGTGGTGAAAAGCCCAAACTTCTAAACATGTGAAATAAATATAACAAGAATAGTGCCAAAGGGTGAAAATGCCTATGTTTCTTAAACAATTTTCTACTTAGGAAAGGTGGTGGTTTTGAACATATGAAATGTGTTAGGAAAAAATTTATTTGGGGCAAATAATTGAAAATCACAGCTTGAACTAAATGCAAGAGTGTGCACTAAAGCTCACAAAGCCCAGGGAGAGAAGTGTTCTGGATATGGATTTTCTTTTTCAAAACCATCTAAACATGCTGAACTCAAAGGGAATTAGAAATATGAACTTGCCATTGTACAGCATTGCATCAGATACAAATTTAATACCACTGGGCATAGGATTTTACTTTAAAAAGCTAACAGGTAACTAACCATCTGAACACCTCCATGGACCAAGATAATAGCTTTGTCCTTAGGAGGTGGTTCTGTCACTTAGGTTAGAAACATTGCGTATTCAGAAGACATTGCAGCAGTGTCACTGTTTCTTGTTTATTTCTGTACATTTCTTGTCCTGGATGATAATGATTTGCCATTCAGTATATTAACCATCAGCCTAAAGCACAGGAATAAATGTAATCTTATTTTAAAGATACAATGTGCAATCACTTTACTATTAAGGGATTTAGTGAAAATGAACTCATAATACATTACAAATTTAAGCATTCCATCATTTCAGCAGATTTGAGGGTCAAATAAAAATGGAAGGCACTTGACAGATATCAGAGTTGAAGTGTAATTAATATCCTCTTCTGACCCTCAGGTCAAGAACTAAACTTGCATTCTCTGGCTAATTTATGATAACAAAGGTGTATCTGGTGAGCAGCAGGGAATCCATTAGAATGCCGTAAAGAACAGAGCAGTGTTACATGGAATCAAGGGTATATTGGTTGAGTTCCCATCCTGGGAACACTGAGGTGGCACCTGACTGCTCTCAGAAGTGCTCTGGGACAGGATATTCCTGCACTTGTTCTTACATGGAAGTTCCCCATGAGTGCCACGGTTAAGTCACTGCAGCCACAGGAAGGGAGGGTGGACCAAGGAAACCCTTCTGATATCCACATATATGGATGCTTTTCTAAAGTAATGATCCCATGTCTCAGTGACTTAAAACTTAATTTTTTTTTACTGATGTTGTTCCATTTACCTAAATGTAGGAATTCCATCAATATAAATGTCCCCTTATTAATAAATCCCAGATTTAAATTGTTCCAGAATTCAGTAAGGAATCATATCCAGAGGAACAATTTACCAACAGCACCAGAAGCAGTCAAAAAATGAAATTCTAACATTTAACTTGAATCTTTCAAAATTTTTTAAAGTAAACCCAATTTAAAATGCCCCACCATGGCTCTTACTTATTTCTCCCCTCCCGAGGTTCTCATACTCCTTGCTGACTGATACCCCCCTTGTTGTCCAAGTTTCACCCAAATCATCAGAAGACAGTTTTCTTTTCTCTCCTGTACTCTTCTTCTTCCTCTTGCAGGCTTTTGTTATTACATCACCTTCGCCCGCATATAGGTTTATCTCTATTCTTCACCTGTCTTCTGTGTTTCATCTCTTCTCTTTCAGTTTCCTATTTCCACCTTTTAAAACTTCAAGAACTCATTTGGCTGAGACAATCCCATCTCAGAAGGTGGAGGAAGGGAGGAGAACTCTACCAAACACACCAATACTGGTGTGGGATGGTAGTAGAAGCTGGGGAAGTAGAGTTTGAAATAAGTAATGGGGTAAAAAAAATTTTTTACCCTATTACCCCCAAAATGCATGTGATGATGCTGTACAGGGTAAAGATGTTTTTTTATTTTCTTTTATTCTTTAAATTTCTTTTAAGCACCACGTTATAGGCAATTTTATGTTTCTATTTTTTTTTTTTAATTTTTAAAAAATAAATTCCCACTTTCATTTATTATTTTCTATTTCATGAGAAAACTCCATGAATTCTGATCAGTAAAATGAAGTTACATGGAAGCAAAATGTTTGTAGGTTTTTTATAACCCTAAATTATGTGTCATTCAAGAAATGGTATACTTGTGCAACCTGGGTAATTGTACAACACCTACATGTCTGAAGAGACACAGACTCTAGAGTACTATTCTCTTCATTTAAATGTCTGTACGTTTTCTATTATTCTGTTCGAGTTTATAGAAGTATCCTGAGAAAACCTAAGTGATGGCTATAACATTTTAATTTCCTCTCATTGAGCATCTAATAGACTTTCTAGAGTATATAAATATATTTATATAGTACATGTATAGAATATATATATATATGTACTCAAATATATAGCTCATAAGCACTTTGAAAGCCTCATTTTTCAGAGTTGGAGACTACCTTTGGATCTATGCTTTGGGTTTAACTAAGAGACAGTGTTAGTTTTAGTTGGGAGTGTATTTGACATTCATGACTAGGGGACTTTTGGCAATGTTTGATTGTTACTATTAGGTGGTTGCTGCTGGCATCTAGTGGGTAAAGGACAGGAGTGCTACTAAATACTACAATACACAGGACAGCCCCCAAAACAATTATGCAGTCCAAAATGTCATAGTGATGAATTTGAGAAATCCTTGATTAAAGATTTGTGAGGTGGTCTCATCAAAATTTTCTCTATGCCTTTGACAGCAGCCAGTATGTGAGACTTCAGGTTTGAGATTTTGCTGCTCAGCGTACCTTGTGGAGCATTTATTCAAATATAGGTTTCTTTAAAGTGTATCTTTTAGGCATCACATAATGTAATCTAAGAGGGGTTTAGTTAAAAATATTTCAATCCAGCTGTTATGGTTAATGAGTACCAATTAATTTAATATTACTATTTTTTATTTTGATGAAAAATATTTCTTATTTGACTATTACTCAATATTTCTCCATTTTTTGAAGATTACATATTATTACAACATACCTTAGTGATAACACTGTGAAATAAAATCTGAATATCAGATGGTCTCCATATATACAAATGCTGACAAATGATTCTAAAATGTTTCAATTACTTTTATCATATAGACTAGATTTTTACTTTTAACCTCTGCTTAGATAAAACATTAGATGCTAGGAAGTTAACTGTTACTTAATTTATTTTGATTTTTAATTGCTTTCCCAAAAAGCATTTATTCTTTCAAATAAAGATTTTGTTTTTTCTTTTTCAGTACTGCAGTCAAATCAAAACACTGATAATGAAGGTATATTGCCTTCACTAAAAACTTATTTAGATATCATATCTGTTATATATGTCTGTGTAATAAGTGTTTATTACGTAAGCCCGCTAGAGATAGTTTAATTCAGTTTGGTTGATTGAATTATAGAATTACAGTGTTTTATTGAGATTCCAGAAATTCAACTTCTGAATTTAAGTAACCTCCAAAGTGAGTTTAATTTGAGATGTTTACCAAGCATCTTACAAAGTGTAAGCACATACAAAGTGTTGTGTAACTTGCTGTATTCTTACAAAATTTATTTAGTCATTCTCATCAAACGTCAAAAATGACATCTTAAAATGTTTCAGTTTAAGTGTTTTCTGTTAGGACACAGTAAGCCAGAAGAAAATGTTATCCCAGATGATATATAAAGTCATAGTGTGGGGGGTACATTGGAGAACTGAACAGATGAGCTGAATTTCAAATGGCGACAAGAGTTTCTAATTAAAAGGAGAAGCAAAAGCAGTCCTAGCACACAGGATTTGCCTGAAATGGGGCTTGATCAGGAAAAAATCCTTGTTCCCAACATTAACCTCACCCCAAGCCTCAAATAGCAACAGTAAAACACTGAGGGAGGAAAACAAATGTGAATAAATCTCCCTCTGTGGTGCATGAATGTGTGGTCTTCTGAAAACTTAAGATGGAACAAGAATGCTAAGAAAGTCCTCTGGCATCACAGGCTGCACACTAACTGCAAGAAAGCAGCCCGCTGATGCAAGACTTTGAAGTTGCAGGTATATTTACTAGGTATATTCTACTGTACCAATAACAAGTTCCAAACCCAACTCAACTATTGACTAGAATGACTCAACCACTCACAGGATGGCTTAACCAAAGAAAAGGCATGTTTCTTTTCTTTCTATTTCTGCACTACTGCTTTTCTACACACAATGGCTGATATTTAAACAAAAATTAAGACGCCCCCAAAAAAGTGATGAAAAAATGACCCATTGTCCAGAGATCAAGCAGTCAACCAAATAGACCCAGAGATATTTATCAAGCTCTTCTGTTGTGATATCATTTAATCCTGTTATCTGTAACTGATATTAGCGTTATCTGTACTATATCTGTTGTACATACGAGAAAACTGATGTAAAGAGTTAAGTAAATATTCCTAATCCACAGAACTATTATATGTTGGAACCAGGATGTGTATACATGACATGCTGATTTTAGAGCCCAAATCCTAACTACTAAACTAAAGGAATGGCAATAAAGAAGAAGTCATTGTACACAGAAATTTATCTAACAATTCTTTTTAGAAAGATATATAAAATTGTTCTTTTTTTCTAAAAATAAGATTAGGAGAGGAAGGACATTGAACAACCCTCTATGTGCCATTTCATCTACTTCAATATCAGAGCTTAAATTTTGTTACTTAAGTATCTGCTTAATGCTAGAAGATTCTGTTTGGATGGGTTATCTTATTAAACAACACTGTTTTAAATATTTGGATATGTTATTATAGAGCTTTGACTGTTCTGAATGTGAGGGGAATCTTTTATTGGAGAATTGGCTGGTTTACTGGAGGCATTGCTTATAAATGTCACCCCTTTACTCTCCAAAGAAGCAGATTCTAGAGTAGATATCATTTCAGATTAACAGGTGGTATACCAGCCAGGTAAATCTTTTCTCTCCACCCTACCACTGAGCTCATGTAGTACAAAGGGGTAACCAAGGGACTTGAGGAATTTGAGTAATGTATACTTAGTTGCTTGGGAGAACTTGGGGAAAGTTTTCTTAGAAAATTGTATGCGCCAAGAACTAGGTCATGAGCAGAAGGTCTGTGTCAGACCCATGAAGATTTACTTCTTTAGCAGATATTTGCTGAGAGATTTGTACCAGGTACTAGGTATATGCAGTGCATGGGTAATTTGTTCAGCCTTTTTCTTTTTTGTATTATAGAATTTAAATAATAGGTGACAAGCTGTAACCACTTAAAGCATGTCCAGCTGATTCCAAAGCCCCTTATAGTTGTAGTCCTAACTTATCTAAATCTTAGGCTACATAAATCCAAAATGATTATACATTCAAGATGGTATAATTGCTATAATTCTAAGAACTGAAAAATCATAGGAAGAGGAAATATGAGGTTGGTATAATACACATTCTTAGTTGCTGACAAAATATCCATTAAGCACTTTTTACGTTGCCTAGGTTTCCCATTCCCAGCCCTAGTAGAGTGACGGTGGTTGTTTTAAGCCAGTCATAATAGTTTAGACCTATGATGTCTAAAACAATGTGGCTTTTGAGCACTAGAAATGTTACTAGGCCAGATAAAGACACACTGTATTTGTAAAATCCACATCAGATGTTGAAGATTTAGTATAAAAACTAATGTAAAATATTTTTCATCATTTTTAATGACAATATATAGAAATATTATAATTATATTGGATTGAATAAAAATATTAAAATTAATCTCATCATGTTCTTTTTACCTTTTTAATATAGTTACTATAAAATTAAAGATTACATATATGCCTTGAATTATATTTCTTCCTACTTTTTACTTTTTCTGTTTTTATTTTCCATTACTTTTTCAACAAATTTGAAGGAAAGTCTAGATGATATGAACATAACAAATGGCCAGTAGGGTCATCCAGATCAGGATAAGTTCTCTGAGGACACTGGTGGAGGCTGGAGAATCCCCATAGTAGTTTGTAGATGGACCTCAATGGCTTCAAGCCCATCCTCCTCCTCCTTTTTATCTCCATCCCCTCCACTTTGACCCTTTTTTAACTTTTCATATCGAAAAATTTCAAATCCACAGGAAAGTTGCAAAAGTAGTACTACACATACTAAAATGAATTCCATATACTGCTCAGATAGATTACTAATTTTGTCACATTTGCTTTCTCTCTGTGTATGTATGTTTTTGTACTTAAAAATGTTAATTCAAAACAAGTCTTAGAGAAATATACAAGAAACAGGGGCTACCTGTTTATCTTCAGTGATGTGGGAGAGTTTTTGGGAAAGAGTGGATCCCTACTCTCAAAGTGAGATCTATCACTCGCCTTTGACACAGTAGACAGTGATATATTGTTAGATCTTCCCGAAACGTGAGTTGGAATTCTGAAACAGCACTAAATTGGTTTGAAATGTAATTATCTTTGCCAGCAGACACAGCATACTGTATTGGGAAGCAGCTCATCAGAAACTGTTACTGTAAAACGTGTGGTCCCTCAGGGCTCTATTCTTGTCCTTTTATTTGTATATTTATATGCTTCTCATGGCAGTGTCATTAATAGATCTGGATGTGATTATCGTATCTGTGCCAGTATTATTCAGATTTACTAAGTGGTTCTTGTAGAATCAAGTCATATGACTTTCCTACTCCTTTTCTGCTTTATTAAGACTTAGAATTGAATGATAAGGATCATTCCTTCAGAAGAATGTTCATAAGGATGCATTTATATTGATCTTTCTGAATTATTTCATGGATTTTTTTCACCTTTTCACTTTCCTTTAACTAGAACACACTATTTTAAATGAAAAAAAATATATTAGAGGATACTATGCTGCCCTTATTGGCAGTATTCTTATTTTTATGTGGCATAAGAATTTCACAAAATATTTTTTTATTATATCATTAATGGAAGTTGTACATTATGATTTCTTTACTCTGAAATTCTATAATTTTTTTTAACAAAATGCAGTTACATAAATCCAGTGGGACCATCCAATTCTATCACATTATAATAGAGTCACTAATAGAAATGTCCCTACAGCAAATTTTATCATTCTCAAGGTTTGAAGTGATTACATAAGTGTGATGAGGAATATAATGTGTTTTAAAAAATAATCTCACAGTAAAATTCTATGGTGGTTTTATTCAGTCTTTAGGATCAAATTACAACTCTTAAGCAAGATCTTCAAGTCTCTAACCTCCCTTTTCAGCTTTATCTCTTTTCTGTTTGTATGGGTGTGTGAATTTTTTTTTAAAATATCTTTATTAATTTAGGAGAAAGGAAGGGAGAGGGAGAAAAAGAGAGAGAAACATCAGTGATGAGAGAGTCATCGATCATCTGCCTCCTGCACACCCCCTACCAGGGATCTAGCCCGCAACCCAGGCACGTGGCCTGGCCGGGAATCCAACCGTGATCTCCTAGATCATAGGTCAATGCTCAACTGCTGAACCATGCTGGCTAGGCTGGGGGCATGAATCTTATGCATCCAGAGGAGGACCAGAAATTCCCTGATTTTGAATTATAGATTAACCTTGTTTCCCCCCCCTAAAATGTGATGTTAAATGATTGTCTCTCTTTTCATTTTGTTTGAGGCCACAAAGTCTATAACTACACAAAGAATCAGATATTTCTTCATCCTAAAGTGAGGTATGTCAGAACTCCTAACTAATTTCCCGTTCATACATAAAAAGAACAGAGGATCTAACTGAGGATGCCTCTTCCTGTTGACTTCACAAAGAGAAGTAGTTGTGTTTGCATGAGCTTCAGTTCAAGAGTTTGAAGGGAGCAAGGTGAGCATGGAACCCACAAAAGGTGTCCATTTTCATGTTGCCTTATAAGAATTTCCACTCAAAGGGACTGCACAGAAGTATACACCTGTCTCAACAGAGTCACAGGAGGACGAGGGGGTTGTACGCGGCCAGCCAGTGCCAGCTCCATGAGAGCTGCAGTATGAGAGGTGGGGCAGAGGCATCTCTGTGAAATCCACAAAAATCTCCCACTGAGAGAGAAAACAGCAATGATTCAACAGCCATCCAGAGGCTAACAATGCCATACTGCAGTGTTATAGCCTATGCAAGACTAAGTTCTTTATCCTTAATTCCTCTT
Organism: Miniopterus natalensis; assembly: GCF_054644295.1. NCBI lineage: Eukaryota > Metazoa > Chordata > Mammalia > Chiroptera > Miniopteridae > Miniopterus > Miniopterus natalensis. The sequence continues at coordinate 48,199,153 of NC_142083.1, forward strand.
CCCTAATCCAGGTTTCTGAGGCCCTGAAAGTATGGGACCTGTCAGATTTTATCTTAGGGGTAGCGAAAAATGGATCCACATAGTGTATTTGCAAAACCTATAGTGAGAAAAAAATAAACTTGCTTCTTTCAGTGAAGTCCAGCTAATCCAATAAATGAGTTGTGTTCCTTGTACTCCTTTTCCTATTATCTGTGCCTGTACAGATAAAACTTCAGCTTTCAAAATGAACTTTCAAATTGAAATCATTTCTGACTTTCTATGATGATTCTTTTCTCGAGGTACTTTGAACTTCTGTCACACCGACTATGTTTATGGGCTGGATTGCTCAATAAGGATAACAGGTATTATACGTGCAAACAGAAGTATAATGAATGTATCAAAGGAGTCAGAGTGCTATTAGACTGTATAATAAGACTCAACTGGATGTAGGACTCCTGAGGAAGTAAGCTTAGAGTGAGGGCTAAAAGAAATAGATGTTAACCGCCTGAAGTCAGAAAGATAGTGTGATTCAGGCAAAAGGAGGAGATTGAGAAATTGAGAGAATTTTATTGCTAAAGTAGATGGTTAAAAAGAATGACAATACTAGAGAGATAGGCATGAAGTTAATGTTAGAGAGCCCTGTAATCCTTGTATAATAGAGATTGGGTCTACTCATATCATTGAGTAACAGAATACCCAATTTGTAGCTGGGTATATAGATATCTGCAAGAAATATTACATTTTCCAGTCTCCTTGCTAAGTAGGTGTGGCTTTTGATTAAGTTTAAGGCAATGTGATGTGCAGAAATGAGTTGCATTATTTATGGGATGTGTCTTTCAAGGGAAAGGAAGTTCTCCCATCTCTCCCCTCCCCACCATTCTGCTTTTTGGAATGTTTTGGGGTGGGAAACCATCTTGGATCATGAGAGCAAGGGTGTAACCTAATAAATAGCAAACTATCGATGTAGAAGAATCCTGGGTCTCTTAAAGATACCAGAAAAAATGCTGCCGTTACAGATCTAAGCTGCCCTAGTCAGATTGTTATGCTAAGAAGAAATTAGTTCCATTTAGTTTGTCACTCTTATGTTGTGTTTTGTTACTCACAATTTTGCCATATACCTAGTCAAACAACATATTAAAGATTTTCACTTTATCTTACGGGCAAGCTGTAAAGTGTTTTACGTGGGTGAAAGACAAAGACTAAAAACTAGAAACTGGATTGGCGAGGCAGAAAACTAAGGACTGTGTTTTTCAAATGAGTGGATGATTTCTGTGGTACAGCAAGCAATACTGTACACTTTTATAAGAGGAACAAGCAGTATGGATTTCCATAATTGCTGAAAACTTTATAAAGTGGAACTTGGACAGGGATTTAGGAAATGAAGACGGTTCTAGAAAAACCTCCATTGTGAGTAGAGAAGGGGGGCAAAGAAACAGGGCTTCAGTGTTGAGTAATGAAGACTGAGGGCGAAAGATAAAATGAGGGCAGATGGTATTAAAACTCTAAATGTTAGGCAGACTACAAAAGATTTTTACAGTAAATCCATAATGAACCACGATGAAAAGGCTTTAGAGGACTGACACATTTCTAGTAGTTCTATGGATATTGGTCTAGTAGTATTATACAGTTTTTGACTCTATCCTGTGTTGGGGGGGGGGGGGGATGCATTAACCACAGAGGAATACCCAGCATAAAATGTGAGAATGCTAGAAGATGATATAACTTTTATACCAAGTAATTTGTATAAGAACTCAAACTTTATTAATATTTAATGTAAAAGTCAATACTGGTACCCATTCTTGAACAAAACATCAGAGAGCCTTAAATTACATACTGTATGTGAAGTACTCTGAGGGCATTTAGGGTGCTCCACATTATCTTATGTTACATTCAGTTGTTCATTTGCTTTCCACATCTTGCTTTATGTTACATTTCATAGGTATCCAACTAGGAAGAGTCATATATTTTATGTTTTTATCTAATTTAACTCTCCAAAGATTATTACTGAATTAAAAGAATCTTAAAGAGAAAGTTTCTATTAAAGGCCATACTAAAAGTACCAACACAAGTAAACTATAAGAAAATTGCTGAGTTGGTAATTCTTTTATATTTAGTTTGTTTTTTTGTCTGCCATATTACCAGGTGAAAAGAATGAAGGTCTTGGTATAATGAATTTGAATCTATTATTAAGTGTTAAAGCATAGCTTTAAAAAAATGAGTGTAGCCCAGCCGGGCGTGGCTCAGCGGTTGAGCGTCGGCCTAGGATCCAGGCGATCGAGGTTCGATTCCCGGTCAGGGCACATGCCTGGTTGTGGGCTCGATCAATGACTCTCTCATCATTGATGTTTCTGTCTCTCTCTCTCTCCTTTCCTCTCTTTGAAATCAATAAATATATATTTAAAAAAAAAAAAATGAGTGTATTCAATCCTATGTCTCACATGTTGGTGGTCAGTGATAAACAGTGGTTTGGAGGAAGGTTAGGTGTAAAAGGCTTGAGGAGCAGCTGAGTGGCTATTTCTAGCTCATTTTGTAACTTCTAGTTCTCTTTCTAAAATCAAATGCATTTGTGTATGTGGGTGATATAATGACCCAGAATTAAAATGAAGAGAGCAAGGATTAGAATAAGTTTACTTTGAGTATGGCTCTTTCAAAATAATTCTCAACATGTTTCATAGACCATAACTAACAGTTTCTTGGGCTGTAAATATATTATTTTAAACTTTTACCTTCCAGTCAATCAGTCTCTATTTGAAGCCTTTCTGTGATTTGAATCTTGGACTCTGGACTTTTCCTGGGTTCTCCCTTGTTCCTTGAGTTTAATAAAGTGTTGTGATAGATTCTTAAACAATACAGAAAAGCATTAGTCCTTTCTCCATCCCACATACACTCCCATGTTTATGAGGTTTTATGATTTTCCAGTCTCATGACTCCTACTTTATATATTGATTTTTTGTAATTATTTCTGAATTTGTCATGATATAGTAAGAATTGTGTATATTCAGATACCCTAGACCAGCTATTTTCAGCCTTTTTCATCTCATGGCACACATAAACTAATTACTAAATTTCTGCAGCACAGCAAAAAATATATTTTTTGCCTATCTGACAAAAAAGATATGTATAATTTTGATTCATTCACACTGGACAGCTATTGTGTTGGCTGTTGTCATTTTTTAATTTGACAATCTAAGGAAAAAGAGGTCAGTACCCCTGACTAAATTAGTCAGGTACTACATGTTTTAAAAATGCTTGTGGCACACCACTTGAAAATCGCTGCCCTAGACAAAAGAGACAACTTGTACGATGAGGTTTTCTTTACAAAGGCAAGTATTTCTCAAAAATATACGTGAGTTAAGTTACGGCTATTGTCTTAGTCCATTCTGCATGCTATAGCAAATTACCATAGGTTAGGTGGCTTATAAATGACAGGCATTTATTTCTTATAGTTCTCGAGGCTGGCAAATCCAAGATCAAGGCACCAGCAGATTTGGTGTCTGATGGTAGCTTCTTTCTGGTTCGAAGACGGCTATCTTCTTGCAAAAGGAGCAAGGGAGCTCTCTGGGTTCTCATTCATCAGTACACTAATCCTGTTTATAAGGACTCCACCCTCATGACCTAATTATACCTTCCAAAGGCCCACCTCCCAGTACTATCACATTGGGTGTGAGGATTTCAATATATAAAATGGGGAGTGGCACCCATTCAATCTATAGCAGCTACCCTTAGTTTGCTCACAGTGTGCGAGGAGTTAAACTACATAATGTAATCTATCATGGTCTATTACGGCCATGATATCACTTACTTTGGCTACCTTTTCCTGCCTCTTTAGATGCTGAAATTGTGAGTAGGAAAAATGGTTAAATCATAAATATTTTGTATTTGTGCTTTGTTGACAATTCTTTGTGGAATCTATTATACAATATTTAGAGAAATATACAATACCAACTCCAAGTGAGTAGTCACAATCAAGTGAAATATCTAATAGTATGTTTAAGTTAAATACAATATTTAATGATTTTTTATTTTTTTTTTATAATAAACAAAAGACAATCTAGTCATGAATCTGAGGTGCATGAACTCTTTCAAGACAGGAGATTGGAAACATCCTTCCAACCTGAAAGTCTATTCATCTTCAGATTTGGGAAGTTAATTTTCTTTCCATAAACTATCTTATGCATAACTAAAAAATGATATCAGAGAAAACCAAAGATAGACTTATTTTGATTTTTAGCATATTATTGAAGAAGATTTTCCAACATCAAATTAAAATAAATTAAGTGCAACTAGAATCTTTAAAGACCTTTTGGGAGCCAGATAGCCTCTGACCTATGTGATAAAGCCATCATATGTAGCTGTCTGTCTTAGTTTTATTCTCTGACTTAAATACTTACTTGTAAATTGTTGTTTTAATGATTTTTTTAGGACTGCCTTATAAAGGCCCTTCCTAAATCACTCACATGAGTGTGGGATGTGTGTGCATATGTGTGTGTGTGTGTGTAGGTTGAGACCAAAATGAGCATATTCCTTCCCACTGCCTGGGAAGATCATACTCAGTCATTAGTATTTACATGGCACTTGCTTCCGTTGAATTCTAAGAGCAGAGGGATTCTGTTTTAAAGTCATTGGTAAGACAGGTTTTTCCCCCCCCATGAACATACTGAAATTATGCACTGGGCAAATTAGTGAATTTTACCAAATATGTCTCAAAGATAAATATAGCAATTTTCACAGTGAATGTTTTCCATCTCTCAGGAAATCTATGTTTGTCATGAAGTGACAGGTTTTTTTGGAGGGTTGGGGGAATGAAGAGATTGCCTTTGCAAGCTGATTTTGAATTTCATTAAATAACAAGGCAAACCTGAAAAATATTTTATATTTAATGGAAGTACTTAAGCATGATCTTTTGGTGGAAAGCAAATAGAAAGAATTTTTAACACATGTACTGAAGAAACAGATTTTCCTTTCTCGCTCTAGGGTGATCATTATAAATCATAACTTTAAAATTTTAAATTATGAAAAATATCTTATCTTGGAAGTTCATGTGAATTTATACCAATAAACTAGTCTTGTAATGTTGTAAGTGAGAATTAGTGTGCTTTTATAAGATGATAACTACTATTTTTTTGGTGCAGTAATGCCAAAAATAATCAGGTTTAAAATATGACTTGACTTACAGTGTATATTGGCATAAAATATTTTTTATATGTGTCTCTACTGCTATATATTTTCTTAAGAATGAAATGAATGAAATTCTAGATGAAGTACCTAAGATTTTATACCTACTAAAAGCACATAAGTAAAAAAAAATCCAATGTGTGCAGATGACTTAAATTCTTTCTGTTTCTCACCAGTTAGTTCTCTGAAAAGACCCACATCTGTAATCCAGTTATTAAAGCCATAGTAAAGGTTAACTTTGAGAAAGCTAATATGCTAATTATATGATAACACTATAGGGATGTGAGCTGAGAATTACTTGGAAACAATAGCTGTGGCAGGTTTCTCACAATTATTTCACTAAAAAGTGTTCTTTCTGGTGGAAATTTTTTTAAAAAAGCAACAAAATAATGTTGAAGTGTTTTGTAAATTGTACCCCAGATCAAATTGATCCAGCAAAGCTTTCATTTTCTTTTCATCTCCTTGCCCCCTCTGAGTTTCTTCTATTTTGTTTGATCATTGTAAGGAGACCTTAACAATTAAATGCTGTTGTAGCAACCTGTTGCTTTTCTTATTGCTCATTTTTCCTATTTATGTGGTACCGGGCTTAGTAGCACCCTCCATCGTATCTCTGTCTTTTTTCATGGAAAGACAATGTGAATTTTAATGTTTTAGTTGTTTAATTTTTGAGTATAGTCAATTTATGATTTAAGTCAATTTCAAGTTAGAAGGTCTGATTAAGACACAGTTCTTAATGTAGAAAGGAACGGACAAGAAAACATCAGCATTTTTATTCTCATAAAATTGCAATGCCATCACTCAGAAATCTTGTTATATGTGGCTCTCCTATTATCTATGTATAACAGAGGTTTGATTGACCAGAGAGTTTTTATAAATTGCTATGATTTGTGATTAGCTTTTAACAAGGTTTCTGGCTGACAGCTTAAGAAAAGTGGAGTAATCATAATAATTACCATTTTTATACAAGACTATTATAGGACAACTAACCACAAATAGAGTAAATTACATATTTTCTCATACTAATATACTACCAATTTTTAGCTATCTCCTATAAAACTGATCCCACCTATATAAATGTAATTGATCATGATCAACAAAATTCCATGATGATTGTTTCAATAATTTATAAGCTAGTTCATTATTATTTCCCTAGCAATTGGCAAATTTTTGTTTGCACCTGGAGGATGTTTGAGATTATGCATAACCCAGGTTTATTTTCTGTGTATTGCAAAACGCAGGATGTTCCCTTTAATAACCTGAAATTTTAATAAGGGCCTAAGAAATAGTTGAAAAAGTGAGTGAACTTGTATTTAAATTAGGTCTTTGAGAGCTTGGAGATTCTAACTTGGTGAACTCTAATTAAATCCCTTAAGGCCCCTGGGTCTGCCTTCGTTGTTCTTGATGGTGAAAGTAAGGTCTTCAAAAAGAGTCCCTTGGCAGTATACATGTGGAGGGAAAAATTCTGCAGCCCTTCACTGCAGCATTTTACAAAGCTAAAATTCCAGAAGGAGTACCAGGCAAGGGGAATGGTAGAGACTAAAACCTGAGAACTAGTAAAGTAAAGAAAGTAGAGGAAAAAGAATTTGGAAAACACGGTCATTGAAGAAGGCCATCATTCATTCACTCAGCCTGTAGTATGGATGTAAAGAGAGGCAAAGGAGCAAATGAGATATCTTTGTGCTGGTAATAACAGAGCAAATCTTAGTTGACACATTTTGCAATTAACATTTCTAGTAAGAAATGCTCAAATACAAAACTGCATTTTTTTAGTTCTGACATTATAGTGACTTTTTCCTCAGGGCACATTTTCCATATAAATATCTAAGCTTTCTTTTTTCCTTTACAACTAGATTTCAGTACTCAATTGTGTGGGGGATATTAACTGATTGTGAGAGCAAAAGAAGTATTGAATCTGCTTAGGGTCAAGAGGAAATAACTTATAGGAGATCAAAATGTGGCACTTAAACTTGACCGTATTCTTAGTAGCATTCCCTATTAAATAATACAGATGTGAACCAAATAACCCACTGAGTGGATGCTTCTTTATGTTGTCAATATGCTAGAGGGTGGAGGTAGGGAAAGATTTTGTACTTTCTTTTCACATTTAAAATACATTCAAAAGTATTATCTCTTCATATTATAAAAACTCACAGTTGAATTTCCTTATCCCACTATGGAGTAAATGCCTTAATCAGGTTTTAAAAGAAATAAAAATGTCAACCATGCAGAAAGTTATTCCTTCCTCTCCCCCCATAACCATTTAGTTGCAGCCAAAATACCCAGTTTGGCTGTCAGTGTGTGATTAATCCCTTCCCATATATACCTCTATCTTTTCTTTTTTACTTTTTAGAATGTACTCTCCATTTTACTAGACTGAGTTTCAATAGGTTAAGAGAAGGTAAGGATCTGCCAGTGGTTGCAGATACCCACAAAGTTTTCTCACCAATGGATTCCTGTGACTGTAGATGGAAAATTAATTGAAGAGGGGAGGCATGCTGTTGGTTCTCATTAGTCTCTCCCTGTGGCTTGGCCATGTGGACCAGCGCATTCTTTCACATCTGATTGATATATGAGGTTCTGGCAGCCCCATCCTGACCAAATATTCTACAAAGTGGGACTGATGTAGAGAATCTCAGAATTTATACTTTTGTATTTTGTTCTACTTTTTATTTCAAAAAGGCTTTGAAAGCAATATAAATGCTATTTAGATTACATATATGTCTAGATGGAAATACTGACTCTTTTTTTTTTGTATTTTAAGGTCTTTTAATTGTTTTTTATGTCAATAATTTTTATTGAATTTATTGGAGTGACATTGATTAATAAAATTATATAGGTTTCAGGCCTACATTTTTATGATATATCATCTGTATATTGTATTGAGTGTTCACTACCCCAAGTCAAGTCTCCTTCCATCACCATTTATTCTCTTTTACCTCCCTTACCTCCTTTCCTTCTAGAAATCACCATACTGCTGTCTGTGTCTATGAGTTTGTTTTTCTTAATCCCTTCACCTTTTGTAGCCAGCCCCCTGAAATACTGGTTCTTGATACTCTAAATAAACCCCTAACCACAAAGGTGTGTGGAGCTACTTGGTGCTGGCTTTGTTCTTAAGTGTAAGTTTCAAAATGTTTTATTTACTTTTTGAACTCTTTACTAGGATGAAAGTGCCACAGGTGCTTTTGTGGTCTGCTACTTAAGCAGCTTCATCTTTTTTCAGGGGTGGGGAATGAAAGTAACAAGCAAAATACAGAGGACGTTTTAGTTTGCTCTCTGAACAAAAGGGTCATTTATTGATCTGGGGCTTAAAAGGAAAGATCTGTTTTGGGGAGTCGTTTGCTACCTGGAATTTGAACTCTCCTTTCATTACCTGTTAGAGTATGATAAGTCTACGTTTTTCTTTCTGCAGAAGCAAAACTCATAATTAAAATAAGAACTCCATCACCACTATGACCATATGACAATTGTCGTAAACTTATAAAACTTAAAATAAACATCTATGTTAATTAAAATGTTTATAATTTTTAATTAGTCTTAAATAGAGATGATTTCCTCCAAGTGACAGTTTTATACTACAATATTTTTGTATCCTTCCTTAACTGAAAAAGAAAATTAGAAGGAATTGTAATTTGACATGAAATATTATGTACTTTCTTTTGATCTTTCTCACGTTCCAAACCCCAGAAAGCAACTTGAATATTCTACAGAAGGATTTTTCCAGTGACTATAAGAATAGATTTAGTTCAACTGTAGATCCATTATGTCATATGGACTAACATGCATTAGAAAATTCTTCCCACATTTGTTTTCTTGTTTGAAACTTCTAATAAGGACAATGAGGAGCTACAGTTTAATAAGTGTTGATAAATCGAGGTACACAGGGCATTTTAAAAAAGATGTTTGACTGTGTCTTAGTATCAGAACTGAAGATTTTTGAATGGATATAAAATATGTCTAGATAGATAAAGATACTTATGCATATGTATGTCTGTATAAACTGTTGTTGTAAGTATGTACTTCAGTATGTCACAGAAATACTGAGTAAAAACATGCAATTGGGCTGATACAGCTTTCCTAAACTTTGTTCTTTGGAATACTAGTGTTTAATAGACGTTAATAGGTATTCTTTGGGTGGAAGGATCCTGGTTGAAATAAATGTGAATTTATTTTTTATTCTTGGGGATTTTAAATATAAATTAGAAAATTAAAGACTCCGAGAAAGAATGTAGAAATAATGCTAGTGAGCTCCCAAACTTATTTGCTCTCATTGTAATAATTAATGTAAACCTTTATTAAAAATTCCATCACTGTTGAAAATATACATTTTAGAAACAAAACCTTATGCTGGCAAAAATACACGTTTTAAAACCTCATAACATTTGTGTTTAAATACTGACTCAACCATTTAGCTGTAATACTTGTGAGAAAATATTTAGCATTTTTTAAAGATGCTAATTCTTATTTGCAAAACAGAAAAAAATACTATTTAACCTATGCTTGTTGAGTTTAGAATATATGGGTTATGAAATATATCAACTTACTGCACATTCCACTTCTTTATTTTAGTTGTTGTTTTAGTTCCCCTATTTTGAGAAGATTAAAGTCAATGTCACTGGTAGATAAGTTCCATGTGCAAATCATAGATTTCAAGTGGTTGTCAATGTGCTACAGAATGCTAAGAATCTATACCAATTAACAATACATTTGGCTACTAGTCTTAGAAAACCTAACTACAGTGGCTTAAACAGAGTTTTTGTTTGTTTGTGTTTGTTTTACCACATTGAAACGAGTCCAACACTTCTGTCTTTCTACTCCATTGTCATCAGCATGGTGACTCTTTCTCTTATTTATCACATTATGGTGGGTAGATGACTGTTGATTGTGGTGGATAAGTGGTATTGCACCTCCCGGCATCATGTCTACATTCTAGAAAGAAGGGTTGGGAAGGGTCAGAAGCCAAGCTAGCCCTATCTATCCTTTATTATTAAAACAAACTTTTTCCAGAACCATCCTATCAGAGTTGGAACAGGTAACACCTCTTGCTTCAAGGAAGGCTTGGAAATTTGTCAACAATGTTGTCATAACTGAGTTAGACCAATCATACTCATTGCCTGGTTCTAAACATATCACTGACTGTCATAACACAACTCTAGTTTTCTTAGCATGGAAGAGGAAAGCAAAAGCGTACTAATTGGGCAAACAGAGCTATTCCATGGAATCTCTTCTAAATGTGTATATTAATATGAGACAAGGTCAGTATCTGGAATTAAATAATGATCCAGAAAAGTTTCCATGTTTAAGTTGGAGGAAGTCAGAATTAGGGAATTTCTAATTTTAACAAGTCCATGTAGTAATTCTTACATTCACTAAATGGCTTTGTTTGCCAGTTTCAGTACAATACAGAGGCTGAGGGGGGAATTAAGTCCTAGTTTTTCTTAATTATGTGAAAACCTAAGGCAGGGAGAGGAAGGAATAAGGGCAATGAACCAAGGAAAAGATGTAGAAAATGAATGAATGCTGTGTTTATATGTCTGACTAGTCCTTCAAAATGGGCCATGCTCTTGCTAGGCGGGTTATTGACCTGACACACATCACATTCTTCAGTAGGCTGCATGCAGTGATCCGTGGTAGGTGATGCAGGAAAGGTGAAAAACTCTATCTGCTTGGCTACCTCCTGTCTTCCCTTTCCCACTGGTTAATGTTTTTACCATAGCAAGTTAGCCCTTGATCACTTCCAGGCTGTGGCATCCAGTTGCTTTGGATGCAGAACATGGAGTGCCAGCTCCCATGTTTGGAGATGAGGTATTCCATTCAAATCTCAAAGTAGAGGGGAGGGATAAAAACTGCGGACATGCCTCTGGTCTGCCCACGTGTGTGGCAGCTGCTGAGGGGAGAGATCTGGGCGCTCATAGAGTGAACGGTCTGTGGGTCCTTCCAAATGATGTGGTGGCAGTATGTCCTGGAGACTGGAGGACCATGGGACTGTGAAAAAGATAACATTTGTCAGATACACCAAATTTGAGACTCAGTGACTTTAGAATTTTATTTATCTCTGGAGCCTCGACTGACTCCAAGGTTAAAAGAGACTCATGACAGCCTGACTGGTGTGGCTCAGTTGTTGAGTATCAGCCCATCAACCAGGGCACATGCCCAGGTTGTGGGCTCAGCCCCCAGCATGGGGTGTACAAGAGGCAGCTGCTCAATGATTCTCATCATTGATGTCTCTCTCTCTCTCTCTCCCTCCCTCTCTTTGAAATCAATAAAAACATTTTAAAAAAAAGCCTCATGACAGATTGAGTTGCCCTGCAATTTTTACAAGTTTTAAGCATATTCATTTTAAACTGTGTTGCTTGTAGACAGTGCACCCTACACTGGTTAAGGACAGACCGGTTTCATCCCACAGTGGGACTTGAAATCTGGGCTGTGCTGTTTATCTTTGTTACCTTGGGAGAGTCATTTTGCCACTCAGCCTCAATTATATTTTCATCTAAAAAAGTAAAAATATTAATACTAATTTCCCTTTAAGGATTTGGGGATAATGGTATCTAATGACATATTTAGTAGACTTGGTACAGAATAATAGCTCCTCACATATAACTTTCCCATTCACTTTCTTCCCCCTTCTTAAAGACCATGTCTAAATTTTCAAGAATCTTTACTTGTCATCATGGATTCACATTTCAGCAGTCCTAATAGCCAAGATAGATTGGGGATTTCTCTGTTTTATCCTGTCTACCAGTCAAGACAGGCCACAATAAGCCACAGAACTCCCTAACCAATTCCACTTTTAGACATGCAAACTACTAAGCACATTTTGCTTTCCCTGGGGAAAAGGCACAGGTAACATATGAGGGTGTTGAAGTAACACCACTCCCACCACTTTCCAAAGCAGCTAATTTAAAATCACTTGCAATCTGGGAGAATCTGTCTCAGTATCTTCTTGTAAGAACCTGGAGCTAACTGTTTACTGAAAGGTTTCCTGAGAATAGGATTTTATCCAAGACTTGTGACAGTGGTAACTTAGAACAAGGCTACAGAGATCTAATTAAAAAGGTGATTTCCTAACATATGGAGCTCCTATGTGAAATCAAGGCAATGTGCTGTGCCAGGGGAGATGCTGACCCTGTAAATTCTTATGACATTAGGCTTAAATCTTAACTGCTAAACACCTTTCAAATATTTAACTCTCCCCAAGTAAATGAACTCCCTGCAGAGCTCTGTTTGTTGACTTTTATCCCAGTTGGACTGACTTTGGGGACTGTATCACTGAGACCTGTGCATTAAGTGGTACATATGTTGAATAAACAGCCAGACAGCTACCAACTGTCAAGTTGCTTTACCAGAGTATAAAAAAAAAGCACATATGTCATGGTGAAAAGCAAAGGAAAAACAAAGGTTCATAATAGAGCTAGGAAATGGTTCAGGTAAAATGCAACTGCATGCTTATGTACATGATTATTTTTTAAAATATCATTAGAAGTATTTCAGAGAAGAAATTATAATCTTGAAATGATTTCAAATGTAGCATTAGAAACAATGCTTCCTCTGGTGGTTCATCATTCATTAGTGAGTTAATAAATTGAAAGGGGGACTGACCACATTAATATAAGCTAAGGCTGGAAATGTGCTCAGTGAGGAAACACAGGTTTCATTTTCCCACAAGCAGCAGATGGAAATAAAGGGACAGGTTGTTCTTTACAGGTATGGATGAAACAAGAGAACACAGCAGCTTTTCTGGCAAGAAAACTGGAAGTACTTATAGATAATTTTCAACATTGTTACCACCAGCATTGCTCTCCTTTGATACTATGGTAGAACAACATTGACTGTACATCCCAGGTGGCCACCTGCTGAGCATAAAACATCCTGGTCACCAGCAATTGATTTGCATAGAGACGTAATTTTGTTATTTGAGGTCTGATTAGAAGGGTAATGAGAAGACTGTGTAGAGAGAGATATAACCAACATAGAACCAGAGGACATAGGCCTGGATGGGGAACAAGTGGGCTTTCTAGGGAGCCATAGGAAACCTGAAAGCATCAACAACCAGGGGGGAGTAGGTGGAGACACCAATCTGGCAGACAAAGATAAGTGGGAGTTTTACTGATTTCATAATTAAAATTTTAAAGATTTTGTAATTTTGTCTTGACCAGACACATATTTAAAAAATCTCTATATTCAAGAAGTCTATGATGTAAGAAATAAGCAAGTTGATATAATCAAAACTAGGATAAAAATGTATATTTCATTATGAAACAGATGGATTTTAGAAATTCTGTAAAGAAAAAGTGGTAGAATTTGGCACGGTTTGAATGTTTGAATGTAGAAAGAGAATATTGCATAGTAGAATTTCCCATTTCTTTTCCCATTTGAAATTATAGTGAATTCTATATCTCTATCTATGTACACACATGCACACATACATATGGTACATGTTATCTGTCATTACTTTCTGTCGATTACATTGCTAAAGTATGATGGACAACTTAATTTCTTAATATTGATACTTATGAAAAGGATAACTACATACAAATGAAATTAAATATACAATGATAGGTTTATGTTTTCAGATAAAATTTGAAAGAATATATGTGCTACATTATAATACACTTATTTATTCACTAAATATCCTAAAATTCTTCTGACTCAATCATTAATATTATGTCTTCAAGACTGATCTCTAGGATAGTTTATTGATAAGAGAAATTTTACATTTCACTTCATTGTCTTATGAAAAATTACTTTACCATGACTTTCAATGAATAGAGAGTAGTATTTACATTTTATTTTCTATAAAATGTCCTTAACAAATAGTAGTGTGATTTATATCTCCTATTTTCTTATAATTGGTTAATAGGTTTGTTTCAGTTAACTCTTGTGTTCCTATAACTAAATGACTTAGAACAATTATACTACTGAGCTTCACAAAATAACTTTATATGTTCTCTGTTTTTAAATTACTTTTTAAAACAACATTTTTTGGTCATACTTGTGTTTCAGTATATTATGCTGCATTCTGAGTATATGGAGATGCATAAATAACTTGCCTTGATGAACCAACCACAAATTTTGATTTCTAACAGTAAGCTAAGTGTAATGAATTTGATATGAAAATGAATGGGAGTTCATGTGGACTATAAGAGAGAGGTTCATAGCACCAGGAAATAGAATGTATGCTCCACCCAGTTTCTATCACCTACACTCTCTTGGTATTTGTTGACTAACAACTCAAGAACTTCTATGTTCTTTAGTTAACTATGTGTGTATTTCTGTGCTTGTAATCTGTATTTCAAACTCAGAACGAGTTTCATCTCTCTTTCACAAAGTATTTTGACCCTGTGGCTCTCATTAAACAATTGACTGCTGCAAGTATGGGTCCAGTGCACCATAAGACTAGGCTCTGTTAACATGTCTGGGCATCGTTACTAAACCAAAGCATTTGGAAAACCCAAGTTCTTCTCTTGCTTCCCTTAAATATCACCAGGAAAAGGATGATGGCTGGTTACCTATTAAACTAAGAAGTTCATGATTTTCTGAAATAATCCAGTGTAATGTGCACTTATTACATCAGAAATAGCTTTGAGATTAATTTTTACTTCTACAGATTCCTTTTGATCTATCTCACTTTTCCTCTCCTTTGGGTGATTACTGTTATTTCTGGCATCTAGCACAATCCCTGCTACATATTGGGGGCATCAGTAAATATTAAACTAAGACATAAATGATATATTCATGTCCACCATGATCAATTCAAAGTTAAACTATCCAAATGATAACTCACATTTTCCAGGGCAGTCTTTGAAGACAACCTCCAGTTACTTAAGGGAAGGCAATAATGCCATCACACATTTCTTAACCTTCTGCCATCTTTCAACAATGCTTCAGACTTTCTCCTAAAATGTATAGTCTTCTCCTTAAAGTTAGTCTTCCCAGAAGGCTTTGTACTATAAAAGAGAACCTCCAGTAGACTCTGAAGTGTTTCTATTGGTGGGATTTCGATGTGCACAAGGGACATTTGAGGCTCTGGACTTCATGGATATATTTTGTTTTGTGTTATGCTTATTTGTCTCCAAAGGCAACAGGTTGTGGCACAAAAATATATAAATTAATTAGTTCCTCTGAGAGGGCTCCTGCCACAGTTAGTAGTTGTTAGACCATTTGGGCGACTGAAATCAAGTTTGAGGTGTGCATTTTGGTTCACAATGAAAGAATGTATATGGTGTAGTCAGTGTGTAATGGTGTTATGTTGATTTCTAAACTTAAGTAAAATTAAACTATAAAGATGAGACTATCTGGACCCTTTCGAGAGGCTTCTATAAACCATAGGACTTACCGGGTTTACATTTGGAATCGCAGAGATTGGGAGATATGATATATTGCAGTGAATAATATGTGTGAAGGTTAAAGTTACAGTGAACGTAGTAGGAACCCTTAAAATCAAGCTGCAGTGCTCTTCCCCTATGCTAGGGCTCCAGACAGAGAGAGATAATGAGAGTGAGAATATATATACCAGTAAGGACACTGCTTATGTCTTTCTCCTCTTTTCCAAAAATTCAGGGCTTGGGTCTAATATTTTTTAATTCTCAAATTTTATTTCCAAATGAAAATCTGTAAATTTTTAATAATCTTTATCCATAAAAATAAGGTTTAGGACAAGGAAAAGCTAACTGTGGAATGACCTCAGGCATTTTTTTATCCTATCATTTTAATTTGAAATTAAACAAGTATGTCAAAATAACAAGTACACACTAGGGAATGAAGACCACATGCTGTCCCACAGGCCACTCTACTACCCCCCCAGCTCCTTGAAGTGCCCTTCCAGTATACAGAATTAAGAGGATATTCTCTGCCTCATAAAATTCTCCAAAATAGTGATTTTTGGCTGTGGCTATTTTGCCTTTGTTGTTTTTTTCTTCCTAATAGCAGGTATTGCATATTCTGAATCTGTGTCCTAGCTCTTCAGTAGATCTGACTACCCACCTTTCCAGGCTCATTCTGGTGAGGGAGAAAGAGACTCATGTCATTGGTGCTTGAGAACTCACACTGCTGCATTACATTTTAGAGAACATAGAGACCCTTTTTCCAGCTAGTAAGATTCTTTGGAAATCTTTGGGGATGTTCCCATCGCTATACCGATACATCTTATGTACTTTGCCAAAATCAGGCAGGGATATTTCCATTTCTCTCTCCTTTCTTTCAGCCACCTGCTTGGGCTCCCTTTGCTCTCCAAACTATAAACACTGAACATGGTGTCTGAGTTTGAGACAGAAATGGCCTAACCCTCTGGGAGTCTAAGCCTCTTCCATTTATTTTAAAAACAGGATCACAAAAACTGCTACTCTTGCTTGTTCCACACAAGCACTGGGTTTCCTAGTTCTTAGATAGTTTTACAGACCATTTTCCTACATATTCAAGCTGTCAGCTATTGTTACTTTCTACAATCCAGAAGAATATGCTAATTGTTCTGACACATAATGCAATATGCTTAAGAACATGCCACTCACAAGAGTGGATCTCAGGAGAATTCTACCTTCAAGAAACTTCATCTATGAGGAAATATCCCCTTTGAAATGAAGTCAATTCTTTGTAATAGTTTTGGGCAGGCTCAAATGTGATTTACAGCATACCTCAACACACTATAGTCAAATGATTTAACTGTTTTATAAATACATAGATTTAGGTTGAATTTAAATAGTGGGTAAGAGAAAGAGAGAGAGAGAGAGAGAGAGAGAGAGAGAGAGAGAGAGAAACCAGATGACTTCCAACTAAAAATGTTCTCTAAGAAATGACAGAATAGATAATGCATAGATTTCAAAGAAAATTACTGTTTCATGCTATTGAGTATCAAACATCTAACTTCTATAGAAATCTCTAATTTTTTTCCACATATTAAGTCAAAGAACTAAAAAATGTCTTCTGTGGATATTTTTATAATAATATTTTCTGTTATGAAAAAGGCCTGCCAGACACTACCATCTGCCGTGTAGACTGACAGTGAATGAATCTGATGTTTCTGTGACTTCCTATCTTATATAATTGGAGGTTTCAGCCCAGAATGATGCTTTTTCCCACCTAAGGACAACCAAGTTTAAGTTTACTTGGAATGTTTTAATCATTTTCCTGCTATTCACTGACAAGACCAGTTCTCTATATAGTTAAATGCTATAAATGTGTGCGTGGAGAGGGTGTTAAAAATTCTCCTCTGTGCTTCTGGCCCCTGTCCAGAATTCCATGGTACCTTCTGAAATGAGTCAGAAAATAATGCATTACGATTGATAAATGTTTCATTTGTACTTACTTTATTTTGGAAATTTGAAATACTCAGAATGTCTGGCTACATCAACATGGAGGTTTTTGTTTGTTTTTGAGATGAGAAAGATGTCTTTGTGAGCTGTTTATGTAAAGATATTTGTCTACCATGCCTTAAAAGATTTCAAAGACACTATAAAAGTACTCTGTTGGCTCAGATACATGTGTGTGTGTGTGTGTGTGTTTGTGTGTGTTTATAGGAGTACATGCAATCATCCAGGTCCTAGTCAACGAGACAAGATCACTGAATAATTTCTGTAGTTATTTATTTAAGAAATAACACTGTTTTCATAAGAGAAATCCTCGTAGTTAAAACTTGTTAATTGGAGATAATGTCTGTGTAACTGAACATTGTCAAAGGGTAATGACCTCCTGCTGCTAAGCCCTGGAAATGTTGACTGGAAGCCAACACATTTGTTTTCAAAGCAGGAGACATGGGTACTTTGACGTGACTATATTAAAATGGCTTCATTTTTGTTGCACTATGTAATAGAAATTTTATCATTGTAGTCCATATTATCAATGCTTTTCCATTTTTCTGCCTCCAAATATCTTTGCAGGTTGTGTTTGCACTGCTATATATTGTACCAGTTAGCACGTCTGCTACTGCTGAGTGGCTGTACTCATCACGATACAGTTAGTTCAGTTAATTCTGGGGTTGCCAAAGGATTGAAATGAGTTAATATTCATTAAGGTATGCCAGTCAATATAATAAATGTTCAGTGCTCTATAACTCATTGTAGTTGAGAAAATGGGCTGGGTAATTAACATGGAACAGTAAAAAGGTAATCCCCACCCTCTGTCTCAAATCCTTACATACTACATTTGGCCAATGTCTGAAAATTGATTTGGCTAATGTTTAATTTCACTTAATCTTTTTTCTTATGAGTTGATTGAAATGTTTTTCAGTAAGAATGAAAGATCTAAGAACTGGTTTCCTTATAGGATCAGATGCACATGAGGAAGGAGTGTCACCCTGAGATGAGATCTTAGAATATTAGAGTAGCTATAATGTGAGAATCAGAGGTGCTGAAACCACCTCCACCTCCATATCCATGCTCTTCAGAGGCATCCTTGGTTATGGCTGCTGAGCCGCTTGCATCATGGTTGTGTGTAATGGACAATTTCAGTATTTTCTTTCTGGCTGTGGCTGGACGCTTTTGGTTATATTTTCAAAATATCTAGATTAGTGTCCTGGCGCCATCCTCAATGATTTTGATTGAACTATTTTAGGATAGGTCCTGGCATCAGTACAGATATTTTTTAAAAGTTCCACAGGTGGTTCTAATTTAGTAGCCAAGGCTCTCTGACTTTCGTGTGTGTGCCTCAGGGTCACGCGGAGGGCTTGTTGAAACACAGCATGCTGTATCCTCCCTACCCCCATGTACATGAAAGGGCTTTTGATCCATTGAGTCTGGGGAGGTGCCTGATAATTTGCATTTCAGGTAAACTTATTTGCTAATAGTTCTTAACACAGTATGTAGCCCTAAGTAGGCATTCAATAAATGAGAGCTGTTTCATCATTATTTTGTCATCAGGAATAATTCAATAATAATGAGTGATATATTTTCCCTACAGTTATGAGAATACATTTTTTAAATTACTAGGTATGCATAAGCAGTATAGAGGAATTACTAAGTGTCAGGTTCTGGAGTCAGTTTGCTTGCCTACCCCTTACTGCTGCTGCTTCACTAGAATGTATGGCAAGCCATTTAAATGATGCCACGTAAGTAATTTTTTAAAAATTCCTTATGACTTTGAAAAGAAAAATGTGAAAATGAAATACAAGGACAGACTAGGGGCAAAGTTAGGTGGGTTTTCCCATTAAATGCCATTTTGTTGCAGTTGTCACACTGATTTCTGATTCCTTTCAGATTTTTAGTTTAGATGGAATTTCTTTAGTTTAGATAGAAATTTTTTTATTCCTAAACACACAAAAATTTTAAAACAATAATAACTAATACTTACTGAGCATTTAGTAACCTCCAGGACTATTTAAATGCTGTATACTTATTTAATCTTCACCATGAAGCAAATGTTTTTATTATCATAATCCAAATTTACTTTCTTAAAGTCACACAGCTAATAGGTGGTAGGGTTGGAATTGGAGTGCAAGCAAACTAATTCCAGAGCCTGACACTTAGTAATTTCTCTATACTGCTTATGCATACCTAGTAATTTACAAAATGTACTCTCATAACTCTGTAGGGAAAATATATCACTGATTATTATTGAATTATTCCTGATGACAAAATAATGATGAAATAGCTCCCATTTATTGAATGCCTACTTCAGGCCACACACTGTGTTAAGCACTATTCGCAAATGAGTTTAAGTAATGAGACAATTAAATGGTGAAATTAAGGTTTAAATTTAGGCCTTTGGGTGGGTTTTGGAGTGCCTGCCCCCAAAAG
This sequence comes from Miniopterus natalensis, assembly GCF_054644295.1. Taxonomy (NCBI): domain Eukaryota; kingdom Metazoa; phylum Chordata; class Mammalia; order Chiroptera; family Miniopteridae; genus Miniopterus; species Miniopterus natalensis. The sequence continues at coordinate 48,219,030 of NC_142083.1, forward strand.
GAGCTATTCAGGTTTTTAATAACATTCTAGTTTCTGGTCCAAAATTCTGAGGAAATTTAGCTATACTTCCCCCACCATCCTTGTCTAATTCTGGTAAATTTACTTTTTGCCTGAGCATGTCTGATATGATTTCTTTTACAATAAAAAATATGCCTTGACTAAGAAGGTGGATATTATGACTTGGGAACATGAGGTCCCAGAGGTTTGGAGATTTGGAGAGTTGAAATGACCTAAGATCTCCCAATTTGTGAACAACAGAACAGGAACCAAGAACAGAACAAAACATACTTATGACTTTTAAGCTTCTTTTCTTTCTGCTGCAACAATCTACTCCTCATTTGTGGTTTTGCACCTTTTCTTAGATCACCTGCAAGAGGATGTGTGAGAAGATTACTGTATAGATAATAAATCCTAAAGAAGTGTTTCCATACAGCATTTCTGAGAGCTGGCCCAATTAGTCTTATAAGCAGATAGGCAGAAGGGTTGCTGCTAGTGTGTTTCAAGAGGCACGTGTATGGCCCTTTGAGAGCTATTGTCTGGGCCTCACAAGGTGGTGGTTGGAAATAAATGAGATAACAGATGCAAAGTGCCTGGCACATGGGAAGCACATGGCTTAATAAATGTTAGCTATTATTGGTATTCTCCTGATGGCAGCAAGAGCAGGCAAAGTGAGTGGGTGGGGAGAGCAACTAATGACTCAGAGGACTCCCAGGTTTTCCAGATATCATCTGAGTCCTAGAAAATATTTGGGTTGTATGTAAAGGAAAATAAACAATTTCAAAATCCAGTATCAGTCATTTCTACACTTTTTTTTAATGAGATTTGTCAAGCCATATCAACAGGTTTAATTCAGTTTGACTTCCACATTCTGAGTGCATGTTGAGACTCGGGCAATGTGCAGGTTCATTGTTGAAGGAGAGCTGCTTTTAGTAACTCAATGCCAAGAAACATAGTTATAAACATCTTGAGGGGTGAGGCTATAGGCAAAACAGACAGAGGAGAGATATTCATTTTTCTACCTTTCTGCTGTTCTGTCTGTCTATATTTATCTATTCATTCTCCTTCTCTGTCTGGCTAAATTAACTTCCCAGTTTCTTGATTGAAAAACACTCATTTTGCAAAGTTGAGTGAACTACCCTATATAATATTAGGTGATATAGGTCAATGTAACATAAATCATGATACTACTTAACTGTTTCTCCTTGCATCGCCATGCTCTGTTTAGTGTCACTTGACCTGATAATGATGTTTTCTGAAGTTTAAAGTTTAGACCTAATTGTCTTCCCTCACTTAGATAATTCCATCACTCACTGCCTACACATGTCCTACTGAAGTCAACAAGTGTATGTGAATCCAGCTGATAAGTGGTAATACTTACAAAATATTTGTTACTGGCTTTTATTTTCTATCTTCGTTATGCTATTTATTATCCCAATGCTTAGGCATGTCTCTTTCTGACCGTTTTGATATGTAATCTCTTTATAAAAATACAGAAAGTGTGAAAAACAGGACAAATATAAAAAGTGCATTCATGATTAAAAATTCTAACTACTGTTAGAATTTTAGTGTATTCCACTCTAGTTTTTTAGATATAATTTTAAAATGTACTTATAATAATGAGATACATATAAATTTGCTTTAAAAATACTAAAGTACTTATCTTTATTCTTCAATAATTTCAGAATTAATATTCTAAAAACAGCCAGACATTTCATCCAGTGGATCTGCGATAATGTCCTAAAACCTTTCCCTACTATTAGATGTAGAGTTGTTCCTAATTATACATAGTGTAATAATGTGCCTTTGTATATTTAACTTTGTTTCATTTTTTTGGGCTAACTTTCTCAGGCTAGATTCCTGGGACTGTGAATATTGGAAACAACTTTGACAAGTTATTTGCCAAATTGCTTTCTAACAGAATTGTCCCAATTTTTATTGTAATCAGGGATAAATGGGATGATGCACTTTTACCAGAATTTTAGGTATCTATTTACTTATTAATTTTGTAGTTTTGCACATCAAATGGTATTTGTTTTAACTTAAATATTCTGGTTACTAGAAAGTTTGAATATTTTCAAATCTACATTTGATAATTATTTTTCCTTTAAAATGTGAATTACCTGTTTAAGCTCTTATAAATTAGTTATATATTTAGTGGTTTTTCTATCAGAAGTTTGAATATTCTGTTTTATACATGTAAAAATATAATTGAGCTATTAATATAATGCCATATTTGCTGAAAAGTTTCCTATTAGTTTAACTTTTTATTTTTATATTAACATTTCAAATGTATGGTAACATTTGTTGATATTTTCCTTTGTGTATTCTTTATAAATTCAAGGCATAGAAAATCATTTCTTTGTCAGAGGTTGGATAACTACACAATATTATTTTCACTTTCTTTGATTTGATTTTCAAAAATATTAAACTTTTTACTGCATCTGGAATTTGTTTCAGCATATGGTGTGAGGTGAGCATATATGACTTTTAAATAATTTACTATGCTATGACCCAGCTGCCTGATTTCCCTTATGAGTTGCCAAATGCCCAATGAAAGAAGAATGCTCTTATATTTTGTGTTCATTGAATAGCATCTGTTACTTTATTAAGTTTGCCAGAATTCTTTTTATGGAGAAAACCATGCCTTAGTTAAAGGTTGCTTTCAAAAAGTTGAATCAATTTTTTCAGATCAGAGGGGTATAACTTAATAAATTATTATTTTGGTATTCTTTATGGTATCCTACTTACTACAGGAGTACATCTTAGCCAAACAGTGTAGGTTCTTTTGCTTTTTTGGATGTATTTTAGCTCATAAAATTTAATGTACCTTTTAATTTTATTATTATTATTATTTTAATCCTCACCTGAGAATATTTTTCCATTGAATTTTAGGGAGAGTGGGGGGGGGGGAGGGAGAGAAAAAAAAGAGAGAAACACCAATGTGAGAGAAACACATTGTTTGCCTCCTGCATGAGCCCTGACTGGGGCTGGGGATTGAACCTTCACCCCAGGTACATGCTCTTGACTGGGAATTGAACTCAGGACCCTTCAGTACATGGGCCGATGCTCTAACCACTGAGCTAAACCTGCCAGGGCAATTAATGTATCTTAAATATAGGTGGACTTAGATATGAAATCTGAGATTGAATTATATCTGAACAACTGATTAGCTAAGTGAATTTATGCAAAGTTTCAAGCTTCTGAGCCTCTGTTTTCTCAGCAGAAATGGGGATAACACCTACCATGTGGGACAATGGTAAGGATAAAATGAGAAACATATATAAAATGCCTGGGTGATCCCCTTATAAAGAAGAAATATTCATTATTTTCTTTCCATTTTTATATGGTACACGCATATTGACTGTCTGAATTGATGGAAGAGAACAGATACTCCTGGTAAAACTCACATGGCCAATATTTGACTTGGAAATATGTCTCATTTAAATTTTGAATATGGTTATTTCTGATCTTCAGGGAATTTAAACATAATGAAATTATCCCCCTAATACCAAATTCCAGGGTCTTGTTGATTTTCCCCCCTGTATTCAACTACATTCTAAGAAAAGAGAACTCTTCAAAACTTCCAAGGGCAGAAGTGATGATAAGGATTTGGACTTTAAAGGGTTTGTCTACTCAGGATGAGGACTGTCTGTTGAGTAAAAATAGAGAAGAAATAGACCAATGAGTATTGTAATTAGAGTATTTAGCTGACATAAATAACTGTGATATTTGCTCTGAAATATCTACCTGGGATTTATGGTTAGTTATTTATATATGATGCCAAAGATATGAGAAAAACTCCTATAACAATTTATCTTGCTTACCACCCATAATAGCTGACATATTTAATATACCTGTATTATAACACATACCTCTCGGTTTGCAATTATCCCTTTACTAATCTGTAGCCTACTAAACTGGGCTTCATAAAGGCAGGGACTAGGTGTTGACTGTAGGATCTTGAATTAAGATTGATAAAGTGGGGCCCGGCCGGGCGTGGCTCAGCAGTTGAGCGTCGGCCTGGGATCCAGGCGATCGGGGTTCGATTCCCGGTCAGGGCACATGCCTGGGTTGCGGGTTCGATCCCCAGTCGGGGGCATGTGGGAGGCAGCCGATCAATGACTCTCTCATCATTGATGTTTCTATCTCTCTCTCCCTCTCCTTTCCTCTCTCTGAAATCAATAAAGATATATTAAAAAAAAAATTGATAAAGTGGGAATGAAAAGAACATAAAGTACTAGATGTTTGATAAATAATGACGCAAATAAGGTAGCTTAATCTTTTAAAAAGAGGAGCCTGAGGTAAGGATTGAGGTGTTGTTATTTTATTAGGAAGATGCAAAACATTGAAGTAAGATGGAAAAACAGAAGTGAGGCAAGAAGTTCACAGCAGTTTAATACATTGTGTTACAACACTGGTCATCAATGTGTCGCCAGTCACTGAAAGGTCCTGCAGTTTGCTTAACAGATGTGTTTACTCAATTTAAAGAACTTCTCTGAAAGTGTAATAATAATAAATCACATCTAGGAGAGAAAAAGAAGAAGACATTTGTCTCTCCAGGCCCCTCTCAATCTCTAATTACCTACGGGTCAAACTCCATTGTGACTTTTTACCTTACACTACTGGGTTGCATCATCTGACCCCCTCAATGCCATTCAGGAAGAGAGACCCCTTGTACTACAGAGTATCCCATCCAACTCCAAAAGTGAAGAAGTGACCCTATATGAACAGGGACCTGACCAAAAGAGAGAAAGAAAAATGTGATCAAGAGAATCTGAGAAGGCATAAGAGAGAGAGGAAATAGGGAGATTAGGCACATTGAAGACTAACTGTTGGGTGATAAAATTGAGGCTCATGTGTTGTTTGGGTCAGCCCAGGGGTTTCCATGTACAAATCAAACAAAGTCCAAATTATAATGGTTTAAATCACTAAGAGTTTTATTTCTTGCTGTGTCTCAGCTTAATATGAGTTAAGGGGATCCAGGTTCCAGGTTCCTTTCACTTTGTGGCTCTGCCATCCCCAGGAGCCTTAGGATCTCAGATTTCTCCACTGGAAACTCTGCATGTAGCTGTTCGGTGAGGGGCAAGAATGAGAGCATGGAAGGCTTCATGGGGAATTTTTCTGTGAGATATTACATCCCCTCCCTCCCTACAAGGGAGACTAGGAAGTGTAGTCTACTGATGTACCAAGAAGGAAAGGAAAAGGGAGTTTTGTGGACATTTAGTCTTTGTCATGCATCCTAAGTGTGTTATGTCAGGTTTTTACTGTATGTAAATAGCCTGTATTGGAGTGCAATTTGACTTCTAATTTATTCAAATAATGCAGTTATGACCCGCATTAATTCGATGTCACTCTTTAGTATTTAACCTATTTTTAAAATATATTTGTATTGATTTCAGAGAGAGAGGAAGAGGGAGGGAGAGAGAGATAGAAACATCAATGATGAGAGAGCATTGTTAATCGGCTGCCTCCTGTGCACACCCTGCTGGGAACTGAGCCTGCAACCGGGGCATGTGCCCTGACTGGGAATCGAACTGCAATCTCCTGGGTCAACTGCTGACCCATGCTGGCAGGGCACATTTTACATATTTTTATTTTTAATTTAAGTATAGTTGGTATACAATATCATAGTTTCAGGTGTGCAATATAGAATTTTTGCATGTTTTTACAAGCAAAACTTCCTGCAACACCACAATCTTATTTCTGATTTTTTTCAGGAGGAAGTACAGGCATCCCTCAGAGATACTGGGGTTTAAGCCTCAGACCACCGCAATAAAGAGAGTATCTCAATAAAGTGAGCCATAACCTTTTGGCTGGTGGAGGTCTTGCCTTCAGTTTGTAAAAAACACAGCTGCAACATCTGTGAAGCACAATAAAGTGAAGTCAATAAAACGAGGTATGCCTATAATTAACCTGAGAATCATTCCTGCTGTAGATACCAAGGCAAATCTTACCTGTGGCTAGGGTGTTTACATGACAATTCTCTGATATCATGTAAACATTACTGAGTCAGACTCACAGAACTTGGGCCTTACAAACTAGAGTACTCCTTCTTGCCTGGACTCATAACCCTTGCAAAGCAATATAGTAAACTTTATATAAGCTGCACTTTGGCCTGAGACTTTTTGGTCAATGAACTCTTTGATTATTTCATCCCCACCTTTCTCTCCATGAAAAGCCAACGTTCTGCCTTTCAACAAGGGAATTATCATGCTTATTCTTGCATCCCTGCCTGTAAAGGACAACTGGGAAAAAGAATGCTAATTCAATTAATAATGTTCTCCTTAATTCCTTTCTTAATGGAATTCTGATACCACAACTGCCTACAAAACAATGGCCAAGTCTGTGTTCAACCTAGGCACAATTGCAGGTATTTTTGCCATTAAAAAAGTATGAAAATTACAAGTATATTTATTGTGAGAATGCTTTGCAAAGACTTGGCTGAAAAGCACTTAGTACTGTAATAGTCCTGTAGCATGAGTCGGCAGGCAGTAATCCAGTTGCTTTTTGAATCAGAATGAAGATCATGAGTTCAAGGTGGTTTATTTATGACATGAATGACAAGGGGGAGAGGAAGCCATAGCTGTCCCCTCAGGGAGAACCAGCAAGACTCCTTCCTGATGCTCTGTGGTACTGCAGTGCTGGGCACTGGTTACATCCATGTTCTCAAAAAGAGACTCATACTATTTGCAGAATGTGCTGATGTGTCTCATATTAAAATCTGTCCTACTATGGATATACATCCAGGAGTTCAGTACAAATGCATTCATTTCCCAAAATCTGAGATTTATCCTGTTTATACCTTTTATCGTTGGGAAAATTACTTCAAATAATTGGATCTTAGCTTCTTCATCTGTAAAGTGGGAATATTATTACATACCTCATGAGGAAATTGCAAAGATTTACAAAGATCAGATAAGATAACATAAAGGAGAGTGACCAGCATAGTGTCTAGTATAGACAGGGAAGGCAGGGTGGGAGAGTGGGTGGGGAGAGATAACCAAAGAATTTACATGCACATATGCATGACCCCTGGACACAGACAATAGTGTGGAGAAGGCCTGGGGCGGGGGCAGGGATGGATGCCAGGTGGAGGGGATCAATGGGGGGGGGAAAGGGGACATCAGTGATATTTTTAACAATAAAAATAAATTAAAAAAACAAAACCTTGCTAAACTAAAAAAAAAAAAAAATGCAAAACAAAGACTTTAGTATTTTACTCACCTATTTTGGTCCCACAATCAATTAGATATTACTAAATATCCCTGCTGGTCACACCAAAAAATAAATAAATAAAATAAAATAATAATAATAAATAAATAAATGAAATGGCATTTGGCATTTGATCATGTTGATTCTGACTGAAACTCTCCTTGATGCTGTTTAAGACTCTGCGTTTGTCCTATATGGCCTTCCCCGAGGGTTACTTTCAGGAATATTTTATTTATTTTGGCCTTAGCATACAGAAAAAACATCATATTCTATATTCTTGCTCTTGATTTGACCTTAGAGATTCAGATCCTCTTCCTGGACATGAGCCCCAATTTTTTGAAGATGTTCCCATCTCTAAATGACTTCTTTCCTCACTGTGATTATATATTATACTGAGATCTCCAGTTGGTCCTATGCTCCACTGTGGCTGCTAAATTCTAAAGTTTCTAATAAGCTCATTCTGCAAATTCTTTAACCCTTTTTTGTAACCTGACAAGGAAATTTGAAAACAACTCTCTTCAAAAAAAGTGGTCGCACAAGTAATAATGAAGCCAAAATTAAAGAGAGTATGTAGCCCAGCCCTGAGCTAGAGATGAGCAAGATGTATAATTATTCCTCTGGTATTAGATGCTGTCTGTTGGTCAATAAAGACTCTGCTGTGAATATTTTGTTAATCACTTTGCATCCAGTGCTCTTGCTGCTTATTTTTGCTCTTGATGAGGAAAGAAACAAAAATAATTATATGCTATGATTTCATGAGGAACTTTCTCATTCTTTTCTGTCTAGGTTCTAACTCCTTTCACAATTAGCTGAGAAATATGAGTTAGATTCAGTCTCATTCACTCCACCTAATGTGGGATAAATAATGAAAAGAAAACACCATGATGGGAGACCCCAGACCTGGGTTCTATAATTAGCACTGTGTCTTTAGCAAACCCTTAAATTTCTATGTTTCTCAGTTTTCTTATTTATTAAGCAGATAAATAGTAACTTCCTTACATCACTGGAATATTTTGAGATCAGAAAACGAATATCAAAATCCATTTTGCAAAAGCAAAATGTCATTTTTAGAAAAATGTAAAATATTGTGAATAAACCATGCTTTCCCTTTCTCTTTTATACTAACACATTCAATGATAAATATCAATATGACTTAATTTCATGAAACTTAATATAAATGAAATGCAGTCATCAGTGACACTTGTGGAATTATCATCTCTGTACAACTTTAGCTTATTGACCAGCTACATTGTAATCCCTTGTCAATGTGCTTGCTGTGTAAATTTACTTAAAGTAATTTGATGAAAAGCTTTGCTAATTTAATTATTGAATTTCATGCCTTATATGTAAAGTCTATAAACAGAAATTACAGAAAAGTACTTAAGTTATTGCATTATTTTAATACTGTGATTGAGTAGCAGTTGTATTTGAGATTGGGAGGCAACATATTTAAGTGATGTGCTCATGAAAGTGAAATATTAAAAACAGCTTATGAAAATCTCCCATCTGGCAGGTACAATTGATCAGAAATCTACTCTTCAGCATTATTTTGAAAATAGCATGAGTTTTTAATTAAAACTGTTCATTCGATTTATTAATGTAAGTAAAACCTCCCATCTGATCAGGTTTAACTTGAGAAAGTGGTTTTCTAAAGCCCCTTTTTATGGATTAAGTGATACAATTTTCAATAAAGGGCAGTTATAAAAGATGTGAGACATTTATTTGCTATCAGTCTTTTTTGGTGCTCTCTTTAATTTATAAATTAAACTGTGAACATAATTCTGCTTGCTTGAAATATTTGATGAATTTGTAATTTTAATTCTTCTATTATTTTCATAGAAGGATCTAAGATAAAACTCTTCTATAAACTTAAGCTATATTTTATATTAGTTAATTTAAATAAAGCTGGAATGGACAAGAAATAAGTAGATAATTAAGGTTAATATTTCTCCTTAAAAACGCAGTATACAAAGCATTTTTATTTAGGAATTATCAAATGCTATTCAGTTGCTATATTCATTATACACATTATCTCATTTAATACTTTCAGTAATCCTGTTCTTCAGCATTTTTATTTACATTTTCACTGTAATTAAATTGAAACCCAGAAGTTATATAACTTGTGAGTAAGTTTCAGAAGAAGTATTTCAGCCTAGGCAGTTGGACTTCAAACCACAGGCACTTCATCTACTTGAAACAGGAGCCCAAGGCCCCTGGTTGTCCTGCTATGGGAGGGTTATAAGGACGGCTCTATTAGCTTCTTTCCTGGAAACTCAGCACCCGAATGTGATGCAGTAATTGGATTCCCAGATACAGTATTTATCAAAACCATATTATTACAACCATGAATTAAGGAATTATAAAAGTGGGAAAAATTTCTTTGACATGTTACCTATTCCTAGAGAGATGTCTATTTCCCTCCTGTTTTATACTTGCTAAATATTATGCCAACATATTAGGTCACAAAGTTGGTCATTTCTCCATGTGTTCAGTTACACAGTATTATTTCTGATCTGTTAATGGCAATTTCTCTCATTTCCACTTGAAAATTTGAAATATGGAGAATTTTATTTATTTTTTGTAATTGAGGCCCTTAGGTCCTAGAATGGGAGTGAGCAGTGGAAGATACGACAGCTGACCCTCCTGCCTTGGTGGCATCTATATTATTTCCCTTGGGAGAGGTTCCTGTGACCCATTTAGTACTTGACTGCAATGTACCCATTCATCAGGATTGGAGCTTAATGGGCTTAACTATTGACTTACTGAATATATATGATGAATGTGATCATTCATGAACTTAGAGTTAAGTTCAGAACCATGAAATTTGTGTATTGCTGTTACTGTACTCTTGGTTTGATTGTATACCATATGGAATAAATGTGCTCAGCGATCTTTCAGGTGAAGCCGCACCTTATAAGTAAGTCTATATTCACTAGATTCCTGCTATCTGTATCTCCCATTGGTACCTTAGGTAGGCATGGATGCCCTCCTGTTCAAGCTTTCCAATGTTCTTGTTTAATATACTACTACTAGTCATGGACCTCAGCATGGGAGTGAGGGAGGCTGAAAACTTGTTTTCCAGAAGCTCAGCTTATGTCTCTCTGAGCCCATAAACCCTAATTGTGCTGCTTTTCAGTCTATACCTACATTTCTTTTAGTAACTCTTACCTACATCTTTATTCTTTTACCAACAGCATTGCTCAAAATTATATTCTTTATTTTTAAGAGTTTACTGAAATATTCCATTACTAATACTGTTTCCCACCTTTTCATCAAATGAGTTCTATGAGCTCTGAAATATGTTCCCGTGCAAATAAATTCCAGGATGTTTAGTTTTTAGTTATTTATTTTCCAGTACTCTGAATTGTAATAAAAATAACATATCAGAACTTATAAACATGCATGCAAAATGAAATGAATTTTAAATGTGTAAAAAAGCGAACAGAAATGGAAAATATGAATGAAGAAGCGAAATCAAGCCAGGAGTGAGGTTGGTGTGTAAAATATTTGCCCTAAAGTTTTTGCTAGAGGTAGATCACAAATTTAACTCTCAGCTTTTTAGATACCAATCAGAAGAGGAAAATGTGATCACTGTCTCTAAAGTAAAAGGAAATGGTTGCTTTGAGCATATTAGCTATTCACGAAACCAAGTTTGGGAAATACACAAATTTACACATTTGTACATTGTAAGAAAGAAAAATTGAAAACGTATTTATCAAGATATTTTGCACACTACCCACTATGGTATACAATTCTGACTTTGATTTTTGTTTTACTTAACTTCTGAAGTCATGTTAATACCTAATTACACATTTGCTTAGAAGATACAGGGTTTTAGCAATTTATAAATGCATTCATTTTAAAGCATTATTCCATATTTTTAGGTCACACTAGGAAAAGCCAACTGGAAGCAAGTCACCCAAATGAAATAATCCAAACTAAACTGCTGAAATGGTGAGAATCCTTCACTTCTTCATCTTCTAAGTTAATAGGATTCATAAAGACAGATGAACTACAAATAAAGCACCAGTCTTTGTTTAGATCAGTATCAGCCACTGAACATATAATGAATTTTTTCTCTTGGAAAATATCTGTCATGAGGTAGAGATCTTTGAACTTCATTTTGGTGGTCAAGAGGGGAAGAAGCATGGGGAATTCATATAAATTCCAGTTAATGAAGTAGAATGACTATTAATTTAATTGCTCCTTATTTCTTTATCAGCTGCTCTTTTTATTTTTCTTATTATATCATTACTTGAGATAACTTTTAGTGAGTAAGACCAAAAGTTACAAGCAAATCTTTAGATATCATAACCTTGCTGGGATGCAGGTGAAACTCATCTATCCTTTCTCTGTGCCTCTGACATGGAGTCATAGCTAGAAAATAAGTCATGTATCTGATCACAGTAAACATTTGGGAAATAATATGCCAATATCCATTAAAGTTTAATGTATACACATATCTTTTGAAAAAAGTTTTTAACTTTTAGGAATCTGTTGTGAAAAGATAAGAGTGGTAATGCATAAAACATATGTATAGTGGGGTTTACTTTATCCTTGCATATAATTGCAAAAACCTGGAGTTAATCTGAATATCTAAAAGTAGGTGGCCCGGCTGGGCGTGGCTCAGTGGTTGAGTGTTGACCTAGGATCCAGGCTATCAGGGTTCGATTCCCGGTCAGGGCACATGCCCGGGTTTTGGGCTCGATCCCTAGTTGGGGGCTTGCAGGAGGCAGCCAATCAATGACTCTCTCATCACTGATGTTTCTATCTATGTCTCTCCCTCTTCTTTCCTCTCTCTGAAGTCAATAAAGATATATTTTAAAAAAATAAAAATAAAAAAAATCAAAGTAGGTGAATGGTTACATAAATTATGGTATAATTATGATAGAAAATATTATTTTGCAGCTATTAATATAAATGAGTTAATATATTCTGATGTGAACAGGTGCTCTTGATATGTAAAGTGCAGTTATAGAACAAAAGTTACTTTGGGAACCAATGTTTCTTAAAAGAGAAACTTCTCTAAATTGGTATAGTGATAGAGTTGTACCTCAAAGAAAACACACAAAATTTTAACTTTTAACTCAGGGGCAGCATAGCTGGGTAATGCTTCTGTATTACTTAGCATGATACAGTAAGTATACATTTCTTTTGTAATTTTGAAAATGATAAAGTACATAAAGTTTTTTAAAGAAAATAATTGAGGGATAAATATAGATAAATGTATCTGCCGCTATTATTTAGGAGGTTCTTTTATTATAATTAAAATTATTTTCTTTTAGGCTAAGCATTTCTATTTTTTCTCTATGGGTTTCTTCATTTGGCTTTTGACATCAGATTTCTTTTGGAATATATATGTAGAAATACTCACTTCATACTTTATTTATGTGCAGTCCTCACAAATGTAAAATATGACGTAGAGAAGTAGAACTAGCTATTTAAACATGGCCAAGTAAATTTCCATTATGCCGTACTCCCAACCAGTGCTTGAACTGCATCATGGACTCTGGTAGAGATAACAACTTTAAAAGCATCTTGCACATATAGGTACTATCTTTTTTCTTATTTTGGAGATCAGCCAAGAACATCTGGACACACACTTTGAGTACCATGTTAAAAGACTCATTTTTAAAGAATCTGTGTGTGTGTGTGTGTGTGCACACACACACACTTGTTTGCCTGTGCATCTGTATAAAGTTCTGATTGCTTTGGATTGATTTGTTGAGCCTATTTAGAAAATGTTTTTCTTTTCTAAGCATATATTGGCCTTGTTGTCACTAGATGGCAGAAATAGATCCTACTTCTGTGGGAAAATGAGAGTAGTTTTGCTTTTGGGAAGGGCACTAGAAAGCTTCCCACAGACAATGTTTACAGGCTTCCTTTATTTTGACATTTCTTCTGAATACATTAATGTTTTTGGAAATTCCCTGTTAGGTTCCCTGCAGGGGTATGCTGCAAAGTGATCTTGGCTTACACAGAAAAGGAATGGCTTGCATTATGCACTTTGTATTTCAGTTTATGATTTTAGAATCAAATACTATTTTACTTAAGGTGGCGAGGTAGGCGGAGATGTGAAGAGAGGGAAGGGTGTGGAGTTAAACACTAAGAAAAATCGAGACCCTGTCTTGCATTAGGAAAGCACTGTCTCTGGAATATCTTCTCTGAGCCCGCGGTGCCTTTATTTCAGTCCATTCTCTTTGGGGTTAGGGGAATTGACAGTCAAAGTGTCAGATATAAATATATTTAAAAATTCTCTATGTAAATTTCTGTACTAGAGAGAAAATTATTTTCTTTTTTTCAAATTAGTTATTGCTTCAGAGCGCTATTAGTTTCTTCAAAAATTAAATGATTGAGACAGTATTCATTTGAAAAGCCAAATGAATGCCCTAGAGGCTATATGAACAATGTTTTCTTACTATCCAAACAATCATTGGTCTTTAATTGCTTTGTACACATGCCAATTATGACCTTCCCTTAAAATGCCGAAATAGAAATGTCTTAATTTAAAGAAGGCCATTACAGTGTCATGAGGCTGAAATTACGGATTAAAGATTATGCTGTATGCATATGTTTTCATGTATTTTTGAAAACACTTTGAAAGATAATTTTATATTAAATTATTTTTTGTTCCTCTTAGAGGAAAATGTTAGCTCCATTAGGATTATATGTTGCCCTTGGAAAAGACATTTTTAGCCTTATATTTACTTGCTTAAAATCCAACTTTAAAATATACGTTTCATTGTAGTTGTGGCTGTGGGAATTCCAAAGCCATAGGAAGAAATGCTTGGTGATTTCATTTGCATACCAATACCCAGAATGCTTTTCCAGCTCACTGCTATTTAATTGAAGTCAGCTGGTGTCAGAGCCCTGGGAACAAACTGAACCATTCTGACATGCTTCTCTGTGCATGTACTGAGTTCTTTTTCTGCACCAAGTACACAATGGAAACTCAAAATTGCATCACCATTATGAATTTCTTTATATACTTAAATATTTTTTTAATTTCCATCTTCTTTACAACGTTCTTTTAACCTTTCCTATGAAATGTTACTCTAATTATTATTGTGATAAAATTCTAATTGATAAGTGGGCCCAGAATTACATTACTTGGAATGTAAGTTAACTTGAATAACTTGTAACTCAGCACACAGGTGGGCGATTGGGAAAATACATTCTCCGTTAAGAAAAAAGTTAATTTGGAGAAAGCAGTTTACATTTTGGAAGGTCTACAGGTTTGGGGCTTGAAGTCATTGGTGTCTCATGCAAACCAAGGACACAGTGGATTTCTTCTAAATTATATTTAAATGGTACTCATCAGAGGTAAACACTAGTGAAATGGACAGTGTGAGTTTTCTGGATTATGTATCAAAAGGAAGTCAAATCTGGCTATTTGATGATATTAGGAATTATTGTTAATGTATTATATATAGTGTGGAGACACTTTTTAAGAGATGCATATAAAAATTTTTACAGATTAAATGATACAATATCCAGGGTTTGCTTTAAAATAACGTGCAAGTAGGAGACATGAGTTCGGGTACAAATGAAACAAAATTGCCATGTGTTGATAATTTTTGGATCTGGACAGTAGATGTATGGGGCTTCATTATACTCATTCTGTTTACTCTTGTATATATTCTATAATAAAACAGTTTTGAAAAGGAGAAATGAAAAAGTAAATCACAAAGGACCTGAGCTTTTGAGTTTAGTGTATACTTTCTTTGCAAAAAATATTATTTATGTCCTTAGGTACTTTATTCCGTACATCTCTGTGAAAGAAAGTCACTTCAATTAATAAATAAGAAACGGAAAGCCATGCACATTTTTCTTGATTTATGCTCTCCTCCCACCTGCTTCAGAGCTCATTCTGTCTCTCCTGGATCTGTAATCATGTTCTCTCTTCTAGACCCTACTCAGAAATATTAAAAGTCTCTTTCATGTTATAAAAAATTGTCTTGGACTTCACATCATCTTCTAATCACTCTCTCTCTTCTTTCATAAGATTCTGCAAAGGAGGGTCTGTACTTCCTCTCTTCCTTTCTTATTCTGCTAGCCATTTAAAAAAAAAAAAAATAGTGAAAAAATATACCACGGACTCAAAGAAGCAATGGCAATAAAATGAAAACCATGTGTCAATTATTTATGAATAAATAGAATGTTACCAGTAACTTAACATTTCTAGTATATCTCTCCTTAGTCATATCCCCCTGTGCTATGCTGTATATATTGCAATAAGGCAGGCATTATATTGAATTTTTTCTTTGTCTTTTTCATGTTTTTATTAATTGATTTACCACTATGCATGTATTATTAAACACTGTTCAGTTTTATCTGCTTACTAACATTTTACACATTGAATCATTCTGTAGTATTCTTCTGCATTATGTTTTTTACTCAGCTATGTTCTGAGATTCATCTATGCTGTAGCTATGACATGTATAGCTACAGTTCATTGATTTTCACAAGTGTATAGTACTCCTTATTATTCTTATACCACATATAGTTATCTATTTTATTGTTGGTAGACATTTATTTACAGGTTGTATGCTCTTAAAAAATAATACTGTGCATGTACATTCTAGTGTATATGCACATGGTATACATGTGTACAAATTCCTCTAGGGCAATTTTGGATCACAGAATATGGGTATCTTTGACTTCTCAGATAAGACAAGTAGTGTATAAGTATCCTGGTGGTTTCACATTATTGTATGTTATTGTACACTGTATGTTCATCAAGTATTGTTGATGCTTGATGTTGTCAAAATGGAATATTTTTGTTAATCTGCTGTGCTGGTATATGAAAAAATAACATTGAATTTCCTTGATTACTAAGAAGGTTAAGCTTCTTTTCCCAGGTTTTTTGGCCAATCAAGTTTCCTACAGTGTGAATTGCCTTTCCAAAATGTTTGACAATTTCTATTTAGTTTTTTATTATTATTCCATAGAATCTTAGGAGTTTTAGTCACTCACAAAACCATCCAATTGCAGTTGCTTCTGACATCATGCCCATAAAGTCGCTCGTGTTGACGTCTCACTGAATTACATGTTAACAAATCCAATGGACACTTTTCAGCCTTCATTTTACTTGACTTTTGATTTCTCAGTTGCATTTAACTCCTTTTCTTTCATGACAATATACTCTCCTGATTTTTTCCTACTCTAGCTTTTCTTTGCGATCTCTGCTTCTTTTCTACCCTTTATTTTTTAAACAACCTCTAGCTACTAGACTAGTGTTCTTCAGAGCAGCATCCTGATCTCTTCTTCTTTTTTCATTACCCACTTTCTTCCCAGGACTTTTGTATGAGTGAGTGGCTCCTTCTGCCTACAATTTAAAATACTCTCTTCCCTTTTCTTTGTAAACGAGCCCCTCCCCCGCCTCCATTCACCTAGTTCTCACTAATTTTAACACTCATTTAACACTCCATGTTTCAAATTCAATGAAATTTACCCTGGAAGATCTTCCCCAACTTCTCAGTCCAAATTATATAATCTTTTCACACCCTGTGCTTTTCTTGTATATCTACACATTGTGTGATTTTTTGTTTCTTGACCACATGCCCCACTAGACTCAAAGATTTATGTGTTGACTTGTGCTTGTTTGTTCACACCTCTATCCCCTGGGCTCAATATTTTTTCTGACATGTAGTAGAGCCTTAATACATATTTTTGAATGAAAGGATAAACAGATTGAGGACTGTGATTCTGGATAAATGGATGGTGATATCATTTTACGTTAAATGATATTTAAGAGGGGATAGAGCTTGTAGGAGATGATGAGTTTAGTTTGGACACAAGGTGTTCAAAATGCTTTTGAGTTGGATTTTCAAAAAGAGGGGCAGTAGGATGCTTTGATATGTGAATCTGAAACTGAAGAGAGCAGTATGGATTGGGATTATTGATCTGTAAGTTATCAATATATAAGGGATAAATGAGGTGATGAGAAAAGAAATGATACAGAGAGTGTGTATAACCTGAAAAGGAGTACTGCACATAGCTGTAAATTGCCCTAGGGGGTGATCTGGTCTAAATCGGCAGTTTTCTTGTCATGGCCAGTTTTTCTCAACTCAACACATTAGGCCTAAGAGTTATATAGTTACAAAACTAAAATATTTGATTTTATAACATCTCTGAACATGCATTTCTCATATTTCTATGTAATTGATCATGGGCAGTCTATAGTCTGTATAATAGCAAGATGAATTTTGGTTATGTTTATTATTTTTAATGTATCACTTCTCAAAGCCCTCAAATGGCCTCTTAATAAATCAGAATAAATCCCAAAACCTTTATATCAAGACCTATAACATCCGCTGCCTCCTCCAGCACACCTTTTCTCATTGTTTTCACTTTCCCACTTCCTCATCTGCTCTGGCCACAGTAGCCACCTCAGTATTTTCCACAGGTGCCAAGTGCCCTCCAGTCCCCATGTGCTTCCCTTGACCAGGACAGGTTCCTCTTACAAATTTCCATGGTTTGCTTCTTCTTTTCTGTATGTTTCTAATCAAATGTCACCTTAACTGAATACTTGACTCTCTATTTAGAAGAGCAACCTGTACTCATGCTTGGTCCACTTTCTTGTTCTTTATTTTCCTTTTATCTCTATTTATCTGTTTAATTTCTGTCTCTTCCCCACCCTTCTCCCCAATATAATAAGGTTAATGGGAACATGAATACTTGGTGTTTGGTTCATTCTTGTAACCTCAGTGCTATAGCAGGACTTAGCACTTAAAAGCCACTCAATAAATGCTTACTAAATAAATAAGAGTGTCCAAAAAGATAACAGATGCAGAAAAGTTATGGAATCGTGGTTGAGTGCAGGGATTCTGAAGTCTGTCTGCCGGAGTATGACTCTACTTATTACTCACTCGCTGGGCAAATTGCTTCATATTTCAGTACCTCATTTACTGTATATTTAAATTGAGGACCACAATTCCACTTCATATTGTTGCCATGAGGATTAAAAAAGATATTCCACAGAAAGCCCTTGTCCTATGTGCTTGTTCCAATGCCTGGCACATAACAAGTACTTAATAAGCTTTTAACCCTTATTATTAGCAGCAAAAATTTAGTGCAATTTTTGGATTCCACTATTTATTTAGAAAATATTTACTGAGAACCATTGCATGCTAGACATTTTGCTGGAGATTGGGGTTACAGTAAGATACAAATATAGCTTAAAAACTTCCATGAGACCAGAGTTTAAAGATGTATTTATCATTTAAATAATTTTGAATCAATCTGCAATTTATTATAAAGTATCCAACACTCAAATACACTTTTGAAGAATAGCAGGTTTTTTTTTTTTCTTCTTTTTACTTTCTACATCTGTTAATAGCAATTCAAATTTCCACCAAACCTTAGCAAGTTGATACTTATTAAAATTCTCTAGCTCTGGGAAAACTCTCCCTTCAACTCATATACTATTGATCCTCAGCTCAATGAAGAGAAACATAAAAATCTTCTAATAATTATACTCCCACTCTAAATAGGAAATACTCTCAGCATAGGAAATAGTCCATGATAGATTCAAGATACTGCCCCTATCATTTATCTTACTTTAAATGTTATCCATCTTTGCATTAGTTTTTCTTGTGAATTGAGGAAGCAGTGACTAAATTGGCTGATGGCTTAAAATCACTTGCATACAAGTGTTTAAACACTATTCATGCTCCTTTAGCCTTGACATCTCAATCATGTGCTCAGGTAAATACCAGCCAAAATTTTTTGGAGACCAAGTATTTTTGAGAACTTTGATTTTCTTTCAAAAACCCCTTTAAAGCTCCTCTTGTAGGTTGCCTATTCCTTTGCTTATCGCCTCATGAGTTTTTTTGTAGGTTACTTGCTGAGTGATATTTTCTGTAATCAGCAGCATAACATTTAATTGAAATTTCCTCAATATTGAAAAAATGTAATTTTTAAAAAGCAAGCTATCATTCTCTTGCCTGTGTCCATCCTCTGTTTCTATTTTGTTCATTAGGTTCCACATATGAGTGAGATCATATGGTATTTGTCTTTCTCTGACTGGCTTATTTACCTTAGCATAAAAATCTCAAGGGTGCAAGGGTTTGGGGGTATGGATGAAAGAAGGTGAATGGATTAAGCAAGGGAAATTATATATATATTATATATGTCTTTGTGTGTTTTATATATATATCACACACAAAGACACAGACAACAGCCAGAAGGAAAGGGGAGTGAGGGGTAGGTGGAGGGTGGGCAAAGGGGGGATAGATAGGAATGGAAAGAGACTTTGCTTGGGGTGGTGGGTGCACGGCACCGTGTGCAGATGATGTTGTTATTGAGCTGTACACTTGAAACCTGTATGGTTTTGCAAACTAATATTATTCTAATTCAAATAAGAGAGAGAAGAAAAGCAAGCTAAAGGCCTATCTTCATACCAGTTCTGATATGTTTTACAGGATTAACAGATGTATGAACAATACTCTGGTCTTATGAGTAGTTATAATTTAGGCAGCATTAAATAGTTTCCTCTTCTCACTCCATTCCCCAAAACAAAAACATTTCCACCAGTTGCTGGTCAGAGTCTAAAATACATATTTGAGTGTAATTCCTTTGGATCCTAAAAGTCCTTTAGTCTTTTGGAATCTCATGTTCAAATAAAATTTATAATGGAGAAGCTTAACTTAAGCTTTCATTACTGTATCCCTCTGCTCACTTCAGAAATCTGATCTGGGTCCTGGAGGGGTAGAGGATAGTGCCTTGGTGTGTGGGAAGGGAACATTGTAAGAGGGGGAGATGTTGCAATAGCCACTTATGAGAATGACAAAGATAAAGTCACGTATTTTACACTTTTTCCTAGACCTTCCAGGAGAAAATAGATTTAGATCTGTGAGTAGTCTAGTAAAATGTTATGATTCTAAAATTTAAGTATAAAGGGTATTTTTGAATTAAGTAGGTTTTCATTGCCACTTACACTTTTCTTAATGGGGGGACAGAATATTTGGGGAAAATAATTTAGTCTCATTAAGTTCTTCCTTTGACATCAGAAGTCCTTAATTTCAAAAAATATTTCCAATTAAGTTTGCAAGTCATTACCAACTTTCTGCCTAACGTATTATTAGTGATATGGACATTTAGGGTTTTGCCAACATCAGCTTATAAATTAGCTGTTTTAAATAGAGTTATGCGTTTTCAGTGCCTTTAGCTCACGATGCACCTCTGCTTTCATTGTTATTTTTGCATCAATAGGCTTCAACTTGCCCCAAAAGATTTTGTGAGCTAAGCCTTATGATTATTTTTAAGTGAAAAAAAGCCTAACATTGCCATTAACAAACTAGATATAATGCTCATGACTAAAAGAATCATGAAACTCCTAGGGCTGAGCTGGGGATTTTAATAGTCTGTTTAAACCAAAGAGAAAAATTAAGTTCAATGCTGAAAGAAGAGAATGCTATTTACCAGTGCACACCTATTAAGTGGCTGCTACAAACCAGGTTTTATACTAGATAAAAGAGGCAGGCTCCTTCTAGTGTGGAAGCTTATAACTTTGTGCTGAACAAAGGCAAGTAAGCTATTCTTTAACAAACACTCTGAGAGACCAAAGAAGACACCTTACAGAGAACTTTTTGCTGTGTGTTGAGTATTGTTCAAGAATTTGGGAGAAAAGAAAGGACATTCCAGGAAGAGGGAAGCATGTGCCCAGCAGAAGCCATGAGAGGTGCACTAAGATGGTCAGTAAGGCAAGATCAGAAAGATGCAGGTGAGTGCTGAGAATATGACAGGATGAACAGGAGGCTTTGAAAGGAATGGTTAAGAGTATGGACTTCATCCTGTAAACTGTAGAAATTATAGCAGTTTTTGAAAGATCATTCTAAGTGCATTTTGAAAGAGGTTGGAAGCAGAATGATATTGCTCTAATCAAGACAAGAAATCAGTAAGAAACTGATTAACAGTGCCAGTCGGAATTGAGAAAACAGGAGGAACTTGCATGTTGCTTTAGGTAACTGACAGGCTGGAAATGAAAGAAAGGGAGAAGCAAGTTTCTGATTTGGGCACCGAGTTCAAGGGTAGCACCATTGTGATAGAACATGTGGAGGTATAAAACATATAAGAGCAAAAGAGGATTTGTAACTTGAGCACCTTTAACTGGTGGTTACCAGAATATATGGATAAAATGTATAGTGGGAAGTTAACAGAGATTTGTAACTATAGAAAGAGATCTGTCAAGAAATACAGATTATTTAAAGTTGTCAGGAATGGGAATGAGATTACACTGAGGGGGACCAGTATGAGACTAAATGAACTAGAAGAGGTCACTAGAGAAACATCAAAACTTAAGAGCCTGGCAGATAAGGCAGATCTCCAAAAGGAGCACAAATAGTGTTGTCAGAAAGAAAGGAAAAAGACCAAAGAATGTTGCATTATCAAAGGAGAGAAAAACTTTCAAAGACATGGGAATAGTCAATAGTGCCAAAGGTATCTTTGGGATCAAAGCAAATGAGGGCTTAAAAGTGACCCTTGGCTTTGGTGATTAGGAGGTAATTACTTACCTTAGCAAAAGCAATTTTAGTGAACAGAAGTTAAATGTTAATGGTTAAGAAGTGACTGGGAATTGTGGAAATTGAACAGTGGATGTATATTAATCCTTTAGATGCCTGATTCTAAAAGAAACAAGAAGTAAAAAAGATAAAGGTATGTGGTAGAGGGTGGGCAAGCAAGAAATATTTTTAAAATCTATTATTTCATTTTCTTTTTTCAATGGAAGTTGAGTAAATCAACCCATTTGAGAGGAAAAACATTAAAGAAATCAATTGCAGATAATATTCCCTTTAATTTATAAAATAAGATATTTAATGCCAAGAAAGGTAAAAGTATACCTCTCAGAATAACTGTGGTCCTTGATATTAAACATTTTGGCAAAAAAAAACTTTGTTTCTTTTCTATTATGATGTCAATCAGTAAAAACTTGATGATTGAGAAACACCTTTGATAAGAGGCAAAGGTCTATTCTTGAGTAGGAACAGGGCCATTTCTTTCCTGGAAGAAGCGTGGGATGAGGTTCTGATGTTTGAGGAGTAAGGTTTTTTTGTGTGTGTGTTTTTTTTTTTTTAAAGGTAAGAGGTAGGAAGTTGAGGAAATAAATTCCTGGTCATCTTGGTTTTCTCTAAAAAATAAGAAGCAACTATGTACTGGGAATAAGTAGGTAAAAGTTTAATGCTGTTTTCAAAGAAATAATGAAATTTTGCAATAGATACTCTAGAAATGGAAGAGAGTACTAACAAAAGGCATTAAAAATTACTTACTAGCCTAAAGGGCAGTGTCAAAGTCAGAAGCCATATATTTGTATAGGCACCAAATGTCATGATTTTGTGATTTTTCTCTAGCACTGCTCAACATGTAGACTTGATAAGAGTGGATGACTGGACTTACCCAAGGCTAAATGTTTGTGTAACAAAGGCAGAGGGAATATGAGGCTGAAGGACTTGGGATGCTGGCAAGACATTGACCAATCATTCTAGGCTGGGTAAGGAAGAAGGTAAGGCCAGGAGGAAAATGTAGAGACCTATAAGAAAAAGAAGGGTAATGCTTGAAACTTTTTGAAGTGTAGATACATCAGAAAAAGAGGTAAAGGAGCCACACACTTTTTTCAAATGTATTGGGAACTATGTATGTCAGAGCTATTGTAAGGGCTGAGTAGTTGAGGGAAATACCAGTGAAAATAAAAATGACCATTTGGAAATAGGAAAATTATTTTACAAAACAAATCAGGGTGAGTTTGAATTGATATAAGTGCAAAGTGGTATCCTTTGGGGCAGAAACATGATACAATAATGGGGTAGAGAAATAGGCAAAGATGAGGGGGAAAATATATTTGGGTAATATCTAAACCAAGGCAATCGGGGGAAGGAAAAAACCCTAAGTTTTTTTTCTTTTAGGTGGTTTCAGAAATTTGAAAGTTTAGGGACATTTTTGAAAAAGTAATTGGATGAGCGAGGCAAGAAGTAAAAATAAATTTTCCTAATTACCAAAATAAAAACAAAACTGTGAAGTTTCTTTCATCTCTACCCATAGTACAAACAACAGGCTATCAGGAGCAATGCACAAATAAATCTATTTGTTGCATAGATATATTTATTTCAGACAAAACACCAGAAATCTATATCATAATCTAGGTATAATTTATATTGTAACTTTTTTCTCCATAAGGGGACTAAAAAGAAAATAAGTTTTCTCCAAAAAAGGATGGTTATCTACAAATCAAGTGTTTGTTCTCTAATGTAGTAGGATTTGCATCATACAATACATTGAATGGAATAATAATGAATGAGGCATGAATGTATCAATGGTGGATCTCGTACTTGATCTGCATGTAGCCTTACCCTAGGCCAGCCACTGAGCCAGACTTTCAGATGGGCCCTTACCTTTTCATTGTTCTCTGTGGGCCACAGCTCTTGTCAAGCAATGCTCCCTGGACAGCTGGCTCTGGCATAAACCATCTGGAAGTCCTATTCCCCAGTGATGCCCATTATACAAGTTTTAAATCCTCAACTTCACCTTTAGGGAATCTTTATGTCATTTAATGAGGCATCCAGCAGTACATTTGCAGGATGACATTGGCCATAAAAAATGTTTGGGGTAATTCTAACTGGTTATTTTAAGATAAATTATAACCATATCAAAACTATTGATATCAGGTGAGATCTACCTTCCCAAGGAGCAAACAGTTATCACAAATAGAGCAATTATTATATGCCAGGGACTGTCCTAAGTGTGTTAAATGCTCCATTTCACCACCCCAGGAAGTAATTTATAACTTACAAATTAGGAATTCGAGCTTGTGTAAGTGACTTTCCCAAGAAATGGGAAGCAGGGCTATAAACTCAGGCAACTTGTATACCTGTGGTCCTTCACCCTTTTAAATTGAGGACCTGCTGGCTTTAGGATATCATTTTGGTACAGGGAATAAGAAGATATACAAGCCATGTTTCTTCCAATACAGCAGTTCACACTTTACTAGGCCAGATTAATATGCAAACCACCTTCTGTAATATAACATGACACTTTCTAAAATAGAACTGTATATGCAGTTCTTTGGGGGCAGATAGGAAAGCAAACATTTTTCCCCTAAGGAATGAGAAAAGGATTTCACAGTAGAGGTGAAGTTTGAACTGGGCTATAAAGTATGATCGATTCCACTAAAGGAACTTTGCGTAAGCTGGAATGGTTCAGCTTGAACATTCGCTCTCTACAACTTGAAAAAATGTATAAGGTATCATTTCAAAAAATGACTCTGCTTCCTCATGTTTTTGAGAGAAAAAGACAGGGAAACAGTTAATGGTATAAAACAGAAGAAAGGAGAGAAAGGAGAGAAAGAAGAGTGTAGGGTCAGAAATCAAGAAAGAAGAGGGAAATCCAGAAATAGGTATATGTAAATAAAGTAAAAGCAAAAGAAGGATTACAAATGATTTTAGAAGTGACTGGAGAAAGAAAGTAGCAGAAGAGGGAGGGGATCACAGGGCTGGAAGTGAAATGCAGGAAAGGTCGCAGTGAAGGAAACATGGAAGAGATTTGAGTGAGAAGACAAGAGAAACTTTAAAAGATCTTATTATGGTGTTATTTTAGGATATTATAATAAAATATATAATAACATAATTTTCATGGAAAATTTTCTCATAAATATTGAAAATGCTTGTTGAAAGTAGTTGAGATCCAGAATGCCCAGAACATGTATTTGCCTGACGTGTAGATACAACTGCATCTTCAAATGTAACATACAAAGTCAAAGATAATCTTAAGTGGTAGCTTTCAAGAATCATATTTTCTTGCTATATATCTGAGACATATTTTGAAAACAAAAATCAGGGATGTTAACTTTAGAGTCTATCTTCTGAATATAAAATTTTAACTTTTAATAGAGGATAAGTAGCTTTGTTTTAGTATTTTAAATAAGATACTTAGTTCATATATGATTTTTCATATATAATTTTTCAAGTTATGATTTTTCCTTAAAAATCCTGATAGTCTAACTCTTTTACAAATTTTTGGATTGATGTGCTTTCAGAAAACAGAAGACATCTTCAAGGAAGTGGGTATACAAGGCTTTAGTGCTTTGTGAAAATTCCATTTCTTTCTGTTTCTATAGAAAATTTTGTGTTTCAATTCTGCTCCCACCCACTGTTTTTTTGTTATTGTTGATGCTGTTCTGATGTCTTTAAGGGTGTGTGTGTGTCTATGGTTTATGTTGTTGTTATTGCTCTAATAGAAGCACTTTGGGGTGTGGTAGAGTTTTCTGACTCTATGGCTATAAACTCTTGCAGCACATAACAGACAGCCGATCAGAGGAATGGCAAACATTGTCTGTATTCTCTGTGCACTTGGCAGGGATTTTTCATATTGTACATTATTGGCTCTGCTGTGTGATAGCACAACAGAGCCTTTGTAATGCTCTCGGCAGAGCTATTTATATACTGCGACTCGACTAAGTATCCTTCCCTCTGCTGGTGTTCTTCCACAGACTCAAAGCGAAAGTGCTTCGCCCAAATAAAAGAAGTATGGATTGACAGTGCTCAGAGCACAGGATGCGGCAAAGGCAAAATAAGTCTTTATGTAGCTCACATTAAGTATTATTATTTTCAGTTGAATGGCAAAATGAAGGTTAGACCAAAATGAAGTAAAAGGGTATTTCTTTCTAGCAGGCCAAGGTAATTAGAATCAAGTTGGCATGCACCTGTGTTTGATGCTCTAAATATGGTGTGTCAAAAGGCCTGAACCCTGGGGCATCTGGCTTTCAGTAATTTCCTTCAACAACTGTTCATATCAAAAGGCTCCGTCACCTATGGTCACTTTTTGAAATAGATTACTCAAAATTTAAATGACTTGGCTATACACACTTCTCAATAAAGAGAGTAAATGTAAAATCCAACAACAACAAAAAAGGAGCAAATGTTATTTTATCTTCAAATTATCCCATTCAAACTAGTCACTAACAATCTGAAACTGTAGTTAAATTACCTAGGAAGATACAGTTATAATTCCCCTCATACCATATTTAGTTGAAACTGGACCATATACATTTGAAGCTTTACTTCTTTCTCAAAGTGAACCTGAAACATTTGTGTCTTCGTGAATTCATTTAAATTTTTTCAGTCTCATTATGGTTGTATATATATAAGGACACCTGGTTGAGATGACATTCTAGCATTAGCTGGACATGGAATGTGTTCTCTGTTATCAAATTCAACCAACAAGGGCTTGCCTGCAATCTGACATCTGTATTCATATTAAAAGGTCTGATATTTGGATTTACTCATATTTAGTCATGACATGTTCAACAGCATAACTTTAAAAATAGCATAAAATGCATAAAAATAATAAGGGAAACAGATACTAACAGAATGTGATGCTCCAGTTAATGTCACACTAACCTGAAGAAAGGGAAATGTCAATTTTCAGTGGTTAAGGCAGACCACAGATGTGTTTGCAGTCCCAGGAAAAAATGATTATGTGAAAGAGTGATCTTTTACTTGCTATTTGTATAGTTCTTGGTTAACTGTATAAAAGATCGGGGAGACACAGGAAGAGTAACTAGACCTTACTAGCACAATAAGGTAAAACCTGGGAGAAAATAAGAAAAAAACAGAATAAAACTGCTTTCAATTTTTAAAAATAAAGCTTTGTCATATGTTTGCTAAATGGATGACATTATTTTGATAAAAAAGAGCAGGTACTGGTATTCTTTTTCCAATATAGTTTTATAACTGTTCCCTGCTTGGGAATTTTTAAAAGATCTCCTCCAACAACTCTATATCTAGATATTAGCTGACTTGTTTCCTCTGTGTAAGACATGAGCTATTTACAAAAATTTACTAAGATTTATTATCAAGCAAATATAGTTTAATTTATATTATATGAAAATGTATTGAATTAGTAAAAAATGAAAACATGAAATGATTTGTATTCCAACTTTCAAATTCTACAGGTGTGACAAAATACTACTTATTGAAGCAAAATTATATTAAGAGGAAGTCGACTGAACTGAAATACAGAGGATTTTAGCTAGATATAAGGGAGCTATACTTAAAATTAGATACCTAGTTTGATTCCTCAAGAGGCTGTTGGATTCTTTTCCCTGAAAAACAACTACACTAGATCTTTAAGAATATGGCATGGCCTTTGAAACACCATTAGCTCTGCCAAAGGGAGTATATAGAGCTCCACTATCTTTGAATGACTTTTCAGAGTAGAAATTCAGGCAGAGAAATGTCTAAAACAGTTTCTCCCAATAGTACATCTTGTGAAATAGTAGGCCATTTAAATATTCTGGAAAAAGATTCTCCTGTCAAATACATGTGGGGCACTTTGCATGTTATAACCTCCCTCAAATTTCAAAAGCATATTAACATATAAAATTCTCTGAAAAGACCTACAATCAAGAAAACTGTTTACCCTTGTTTGACACAGCATTTTAAAATGTATTTGACTATGGAATCACTTTTTTACATAATACCCAGGGAAACTAGCATTTCAGATAACACAACTTAGGTATATCAACTGACAGTAGAGAAAAGTAACTACACTTAAAAATAAATTGGCCTACAAGGTATTAAGTAATGTATGATATTATCTTATTTAAGATTCCCTGTAAAGCTACCTGGTAGTATTGTCTTCATTTTAGAGATGAGGAAACTCATGTTCAGAATGATTTATTTACCTGCTTTATTGGTAGAAACCATATGAGCAGCTGAGCCAGAATTCAACCCCAGGCATATGTGACTTCCCAGTTCAAGATTTGTTGTAGTCTCATCTCCTGAAAATGTTTTATTACACAGTTAAGCCCACTACTTAATTTTTGTCTCCTCTGTGGAGCAAACATAGAGTAGTTGACTTTTTCAAAATGTAAAAAGTAGCCAATGAGCACTTATTTATTATTGACTTGCTATTGAGACCTTGCTATTTGTGTTTTGAAACCTTACTCTTCCAGACATACAAAAAAGTACTTAAATGACCATATGAAACTGTTAGGAACCCAGAAGAATAGAGCCAAAACTAAGGAATTTAAGTGCTTTCAGCAGGGTGAGACACTGATTCTCACTTCCCTTTCTTCTGGTTTAGATCACAGGGCCCATTATTATAATAACACCCTTGCATTTTTCCCATTTCCTGTCTCTCTCTACATCTTCAGTGTCTTAGTAAATTCCCAACTCTTTTTTGTAAACAGCTTTCTACCTACTCCACATGTGGGCGTGAAGAGCTGAAAGAGACTAGAGAAAAATCATATTTACAGAGTGACTGGTCTCAAGTCCTCAATGCTACTCCATTTCCCTTTCCACACTCTTTCACTGTCCTAGAGTAGTTCACATTTTCTTTTCTCTCCTCCAACTTTTTATCGCAGCTCCATATCATCACACTTCACTGATGACCTTGCTACCTATTTTGCATCTGTCAATGCACTGGCATGTGTATCTGGGTCTGCCGTTCCTTGGTTATCATGGAATAACAGTTTATCCTTATTTTTATGCCCAACCCATTTACTTTACAGTAAAGTTCCTTAAAAATCTCATTATTTACTCATAACCCAGAATTCTTCTTCCAAGCTCTTCCCATTCCAATCAGGCTTTTGCTCCTATCAATCCACTGAAACAGCAGTTGTCATAGGCATCAGTGACCTCCATGTTGCAAAACATAATGATTACTTTACAACCTGACTTTACAGCAGCACTTTTGATATAATTTATCACCCTCTCCTTCTTGAAACTTATTCCAGTTAGGTTACAAGACACCACCCTCTTGGTTGTCCCTCTTAGTGATTGCTTATTTTAGTCCCCTTGCCTGGTACTGGAGAGCCATAAGATCACTGGACCTCTTCTCAGTTTTGTCAGCTTTCACTTCCTGGGTGAGTTTATTTAGTCTCCTGGCTTTAAATACCATCTATTTGTTGATGGCTTTTATATAAATATATCCTTCCCAGACCTCTTTTCCCTAAGTCTCCAAGTTGATCTCTAATAGGCACTTCAAATTCAAATGTCAAACCAAATCCTGAATGTCTCTATTACACTTCCTCCTTCTGAGTTTTTCCCTTTTCAGTAATTAGCAATTCCATTTTTTCATGTAATGGTGTTGGTTCAGAATGAACACTTCATCATGTAGGACAGCAATCTAGTAGCTCAAGGAATTGTCTACCTACTGATGCCATTGCATTTAGTAAACCATCTTTCAATTCTATAAAAGTTCATTTATTTCTCAGTAAGGGATATAATAAGAACAGTGAAACTGGTATTAGTCCTTTGCCTACTTCCTCAATTATGAAGCCTATTCCTTGATGATGATGAATGAAACAACCAGATGATATTTCTGGCAGAAACATGGTAGATAGATAAGGAAAATCCAAATTTAGGAAACATTTTTTCCAATGAGCCAAATATCTGCTCTCTCCATGATGGAAAGAGTTTAGCAAGCCATCAAGTGGATGATAAGTTCTAGGGCTTTTTGGCAAAATTTGAGGGCTTCAGATTCATCTATCATGTTGGAATCTTGACACTTAACAATAGTAGTAGCCAGATCAATTTGAGTGAAGGGGAGTCCATTTAATTTGGCTCATATATGGCTTCTATCTTTGACATCTAGCACTTTATTTGTAAGCCCATTGTGAAAGTACTGGCTTAAGGGGGTTACTGTGGAAATGAATCTAAACTGCATTCACAGAGAGGAATACTTGTGGCCTGATTACTGAGAACCTCTTCTGAAATGGAGATGACCACTCAAGAACACAAACATCCTCCCACATTCAGACTATTTCCAGAGACCTGCCCAGGTAACTTATCTAAACCACTTTGTTATTAATCCTCAAATATTTTGAATTTCTGACCATCTAACCAAATCTTAGTCACTAGCCATGTATTACATAAAGCTTTATGTCAGATTATTTATCCTTCTAGGCAAAGAAGATAATGAGATGTTTCATATAAATAAAGTTCTACCCCAGAGAAGATTTTCTTCTCTATTCTTTAGGGATTCTCCTTGAGATACACTTTGTTTGGGACCAGCATATAGTACAAAGCCACCTGTAAACCAAATTCAGATTTTTCTTCCTCAGTTAACTGATCAGTTACCCATGAGTAAATAAGTGTGGACTAAGAGATCAATAGAAGCATAGCAGGAATTTTCATGTTGAGTGCAAGTCAAATTTTCCTGCAACTAACTTATTTACACATTATGACCCTCCTGGCCTTTACAATAATAAGTAAAACTTTCACTTGACAATCAGTGGATGTTGGGTAAATCTGAGTCCATGGCTTTGAATAAAACTAGCAGGGCAGGGCATATGGGTATCTGTTGTTTAATAGTGTAGGGTAGAAAAAGTCCAGAGCTATTTCTCAAAAAGAGAACAACTATTTGAAGAAGATGTGATTTTACTATAAACCCTAAAAGACATTGATGTGATTGTCTTTTGTATATAACAAGTCCTAGAGACCAGCCTGACCTACCTCAAGTATGGGGAGTACAAATAGACCCACTGGCTCATAAGGACCAAATGACAGAGATACTTGCATTAAACCTAAAACATTTGAAAATCCTGCTCTTGTTCTGAGTTTCACACAAAGCTGTCCGTGTTTGGGGCATCCAGTGACTGGGATACAGAAACATCTCTAAATATGGTCTATGCATGCAGTTCTGATAAAACACTTACTTTTACTTTGAAAACACAAATTTCAATTGATAGACTGGAAAATTGGGAAACAATTTTAGCATAACACAATTATGATTACAAAAAAGACTAGGTGAATGCAGGAAACTGCACTTGGCTGAACTGAACCACTTAGGAATAAATAAAACACACCCACCCACAAACACATTTCAGACATCTACCAGCTGCCTCACTTCATTGTATGTATTGCGAACCACACCCATCCACATCTGGTGAAACAATGGCCTATTCAGCCTCAGGTGACCCTCCCCCCACCACTTCACAATAACTCACAAGCTGCATCCCTACCATCACTTACTCATAAGCAAACCTCAAGACTTTATCAAGGTAAACTACCATATTTATTGTACTTTATGGGTATTTTTTAACCATTTGACAGGTGTAAAATGATGCTACTGTTTTTGTTAAGTCTAAAAATTTTAAAATATGTCACTGATAAAGGTGTGCCCCCAGCCCTATTTTTCCAATAAATCTGGAGGCTTTATTGTATAATATTGCATGACATGGCAATTTTTAGGTGCACATATGTCACGTTAGAGCAGAACTGACTGACTGTACAGCACAATGTGGGAGAGAGATTTCTACAAACAGGAAGATAAGTCAGATATTTGAAGTTAAGAAATGGCCAATTTCCATAGAAAATGAGGTAATAAGGACTGAGAATTGAAACAAAAAATAGGACACGGTATCAATGCATTGACTGTTTAGTATATTCTAGATATTAATTAGATATTTTAAAATTTATTATTTCATGGGGGAATGCTCATGGTAATGTCAGAATGGTAGGACAAACATCATTTGACATGGAGTGGATGAGGAATGGCTGTAGAGGAGACAGTTTTAATTACAGACTATTAGAAATACTAGAGCCATCTAGTCCTTGTGAGATATCTGGACTCTGCCCTAGCTGATTTAGCTCAGTGGTTAGAGTGTCGATCCGCAGACTGAAGGGTCTCAGATTCAAATCTGGCCAAGGGCACGTACCTTGTTGCAGGCTCAATCCCAAGCCCCAGTGAGGGAGCATATGGGAAGCAACCAATTTATGTGTCTCTCTCACAATGATGTTTCTCTCTCTCTCATTCCCTAACACTTTCTGAAAAGCAGTGGAAAAAATATCCTAGGGTGAAGATTTAAAAAAAAAGGTATTTGGATTCTGCCAATAGTGGGGCTTCTTCGACAAGAATGAATAGGCAAAGAAATGCGTAAGTATAAGATTCACAGTCATTCTCCTTTCAAGCAGTTTAACATTTATTGTGATAATTAGGACATATTCACAAAACAGTATTAGTAAGTGATACATTATAAATACCAAATGTGTAACCATGAATTCTTTGGAGTTGGATCAATGAAAGAAGGCTTTCTGGAGCAGGTGTTGATTTTACCAGTTTTTAAAAAATTAGTTTTAATATAGTTAGAGAAGAGAGAGAGGTCATATTCAAAGGAAGGAAGAACAGGAGTAACAGAAGAGGGGGGAATGTGATTGACATGCTAGAAATGCTTTCAGGAAGGGAATCCAAGAAAAAGAGAAAGCAAGCAAGCAATAAACCAAAGGCACCAAGTTAGCATGACAAATTAATGGTGTGCTTAGAAAAGTGTTTTCAGGGGAGGAGAGGGGATGGGAGTTGAATCAGCTAAATAGGCTGAGGGTGGTGAAGAGCTGGAAACAGTGGTGTTTAGACCATTTCTTTCATGAAGGCTGATGGAGAAGGTACTGCAGGAGATCAAGGGTTCAGAATATTTAAGCAGAGCTACTGGAGAGATATATGTGCATGTTTGAAGACAATTGTTCTTTTTAATCCTCACCTGAGGAGCAATGATATTTTTTCCATTGCTTTTCAGAGAGAGAGAGACATCAATTGGTTGCCTCCTGCATGCACCCCAACCAGTGCCGGGGATCATGCCTGCAACTGAGGTACCTGCCCTTGACCAGAATCGAACACGGGACCCTTCAGTCTGGGGGCCCTGCTCTAACCACTAAGCCAAACAGGCTAGGGCTTGAAGACAGTTTTGAAAAAGTGTATAAAAATTTTAACATGTGTGTGTGTGTGTGTAGGAATAAGCTATACTACAGGCCAATAACATTTCTTTTACAACATTGTCTCTGAACTACTTTGCATTACCTCTTCTGTTTTTGCTCATTTATAAATTTTTAATTCCTCTTTACCTCATTCATAGAGTAAAAAGTGTGTATTTTAACTCAAAATATGTGACATTTCAATTCTAAAATAAAATAGTGAAAGTACATCAGCATAAAGGGGGAAAATGGCATTAAATAAGTTGATATCAATAATAACCTTAAATGTAGACAGAATAAATGGTCCAATCAAAAGACATAGGGTAGCTGAATGGATAAGAAAACAGGACCTAAATATATGCTGACTACAAGAGACCCACCTGAGAGCAAAAGACCCACACAGGCTAAAAGTGAAGGGATGAAGTAAAATATTCCATGCAAATGGAAAGGAAAAGAAAGCTGGAGTAGCAATGCTTATTTCTGACAAAACAGACTTCAAAATAAAGATCATAACAAGAGACAAAGATGGTCACTACATAATATTAAAGGGATCAATCCAACAGGAAGAAATAACCTTTATAAACATTTATGTACCCAATATAGGAGCACCTAAATATATAAAAAAAATTCTTGGGGGACTTTAAAGGGGAGATTGACAGCAACACAATCATAGTGGGGGACTTTAACACCTCACTATCAGCATTGGACAGATCATCAAGACAAAAAATCAACAGGGAAACGCAGACCTTAAATGAATCACTAGATCTAATGGATTTAATTGATATTTACAGAACATTTCACCCCAAAGCAGCAGAATACCCATTCTTCTCAAGTGCACATGGAACATTCTCAAAAATAGACCACATGTTAGGGCACAAGGCAAGTCTCTACAAATATAAGAAGATTGAAATCATATCAAGCATCTTCTCAGATCACAGTGCCCTGAAACTGGAAATCAACCACTATAAAAAAACTCAAAAATATTCAAACACATGGAGGCTAAATAGCATGTTATTAAACAATGAATGGGTTACCAGTGAGATCAAGGAAGAAATCAAACACTTCATGGAAAGTAACAAAAATGAACAGACAACAACCCCAAACCTATGGGACACAGTGAAAGCAGTCCTGAGAGGAAAATTCATAGCATTACAGGCCTATCTCAAGAAATAAGAAAAAGATCTAATGAACCATCTAACACAACTTAAAGAACTAGAATGAGAACAGCAAGAAAAGCCCCGAGGAAGTTGAAGGAAGGAAATAATAAAAATCAGAGCAGAAATTAATGACATAGAAACTAAAAAAAAAAAATACAAAAAAATCAATGAAACCAAGAGCTGGTTCTTTGAAAAGGTAAATAAGATTGATGCACCTTTAGCCAGACTCACTAAGAAACAAAGAGAGAGGACCCACATAAACAAAATCAGAAATGAAAGAGGCGATATAACAACTGACACAACAGATATACAAAGGATTGTAAGAAAATACTATGAGCAACTATATGCCAAAAAATTGGACAACATGGGGGAAATGGACAAATTCCTAGAAGCATACAACCTTCCAAAGCTGAATCAAGAGGAGGCAGAAAACCTGAATAGGCCGATAACAACTAATGAAATTGAAGCAGTAATCAAAAAACTCCCAGCAAACAAAAGTCCTGGACCAGATGGAATTACAGGCGAGTTTTACCAAACATTCAAAGAAGAATTAACACCTATTCTATTCAAACTATTCCAGAAAATTCAAGAGGAGGGAAAACTCCCAAACTCTTTTAATGAGGCCAGCATCATCCTAATCCCAAAACCAGATAAAGATGCTACAAAGAGAGAAAATTACAGGCCAATATCCCTGATGAACATAGATGCTAAAATCCTCACTAAAATACTAGCAAACCGGATCCAGCAATACATTAAAAGAATCATACATCATGACCAAGTGGGATTTATTCTGGGGATACAAGGCTGGTACAACATCCGCAAATCAACAATTGTGATACGTCACATAAACAAGATGAAGGACAAAAATCATATGATCATATCAATAGATGCAGAAAAAGCATTCGACAAAATCCAGCACCCATTTCTGATAAAAACTGTCAGCAAAGTGGGAAAATACAAATGTTCTTATAGTTTTTCACTTAAAATTTATTTGTGAATTTTCTTCTGCCTGAACCATCTTACTTTAAAAGTGTTTTTTAATCAATTTTGTCATATTCACTTTGTTCCCCAGACCACAGACACTTTTTTTTCTGATATAATAATCTAGAATATGTTTTAATTAAAAGGAATCCCCGTCAATGAAGATGGCATTTAATGGTAATCTTCCTTTATATAGCCAGTAAGAATGTAACTGTCATTAACATTCTCAAGGAAAATTTAGTAACACATGTAATGAGTCTTAAAATAATCATATCAATTGATCTAGAAACTCCTGTAAAATTATTTAAAAATCCTTTTATAATGAATTTTATTATATTGCTATATGTAATGGTAAAAAATTAAAAAAACTCCAAATAGGAGAATAGTAAAATAAATCCATCTATACGATGAAATGTTAATAATTTAAAAATGGTTTCATATCTCTATAATGATAGGAGTAATGCTTAAGATACAAAGAAAGTGTAAGAAGGGAAATAATTATTTTTAATGTGAATTCAAGGGCATGAGTATTATATATGAGAGAAATTTATCAAAGTTAACTAGTTCTGTTTTGTTTTTTGTTGGTTGTGGCTTTGAAGATGATTTGAACTTTCCTTTTTGCACCTGCCTGCATTTTAAAAAGTCTCTATTATAATAATAAATTAATTCTATAATTTGAGAAAAAACTTTTAAATATTTAAAAATGATGAACATTCAATAACCTCAAAATTACAAAATTACAAGAGAGCAAGTTAACTCAATCTCTAAGAAAGCTTGTACATGGACATGATTATGTGGCATTTTCGACTGTAATCTCAGAATGGGGAGGTGACTACAATTAGAAACCAGCCAGCTTCAATGTGCAACCTTGGAAGATGCTGATGATACAAACAAAGGAGAAATCTATTTTTTTCAGTCGGGCATGAGGAGTTTTTTTAAATTGGAGTTAGGTTTGCTACTGAAAGCACTTTGCTACCAGATGCTTCTCTTTAGTTTTTTTAAGGACTGTGGTTGCTCATCTCTGAAAAATTAACTACCATTTGGCTAGTCTGCAAATGCTAAATCAAACACCTGCTTTCAAGACATGCACAGTTGATAGTCAGCCGGCTCTCATCCATCTGATGCTACGTGTTGCATTTTGTCGGGAGGTAATACCTCAAAGAAAAATCTCTACCTCTGAATGATGGGGAACATGGGGGTTTATCTTTCTGTTCTTTGTGTTTTTTGTTTTTTTTTTCTTTTTAGAATGTGACCTCTAAGTTTTTACTTTCTGGAGCCTTTATGTGTAACACCCATTTCTTGCTATTTTCTTGTTTTTACCTTGTGTTACTTTCAGTGAGAATATATCCTACCATAGGTAGTAGGAATTTCTATAGTGACTTTATCTTGAGAAATATCTATGTACCTTTCGGGTGTAAGCCTTTGCTTTTGTTTGCAAGGCTGTATCCCAGATAGGTTTTGGTAAGATCTCCACTTTGCTTTCAGAGATAAAATAGGTGGTAGATAGATAGTTACATGGGTTTATATATACTATATACATACACACACTCATTTCAAATCATAGCTATAATAAGGTTTATTTTTCATCTTGAGTTAAGTAAGTTGCACTAATTTCAAGAGCTTGAAAAAATATGATGTGTGTTTAGGTATGAAGCAACAAGTGACTTTTCCATTCATCAAAAGTTTGTGGAAAGCGTGGTTAACCAGTAGAACACAAGAACCTGTGGAGCAGACAAAGATTAATTATACCTGTACTCATGCAGCAATGTTTGTGTTCCAAACAAATTATATTTGCTTGTGTTTAAACGATGCATAAATCTGATGCGTGCAGATGAACGTGTGTTCAGGATGGGTGAGCACACTTGTTTGAATGTCATATTTATCCCTGTATTTTGTCAGAAAATTAACTTCTTTGGAGTTTGTGCTTGAGCTGAGCATATGGTTGTTGATCTCTGGAGATGACAGTCTATCTGAGCAATAGCTCCTTATGGCGTCAGCTCTCCTCGGCTGGCAGATGCTTTGGGCTTTTCTACAATTAAGTGGAGATCATCACTGTTTTCTTTGAGCACTGCTGTGCCTTGTACTCTGAAGTGTTTTGTTAATCGCTGTCTGCCTCCGACAGAAGCTGCCAGAGCTCTCATTAAGTTTGAATTTTGAGATGTCATGCTCGAATGATGGAATCTCATCCCTTTTCTGCATGAATGGAATTGGCTATGGAAAGGTGCCAGAAAAAAATCATGTCACTAAAGTACACTTGCTTTATATTTGGGGCATGAAACAGAAGGCAGCTGGAGAAGGGGGGTTTCCAATAATTCCTCAACTCTGGAGCATATAGTTCTCTAGGTGATTAAATTTTGGAGTCACTTTTATTAACAGGAATGGTTCCTTACTGCATATATCAACAGTCAGTCATTTTCTTGTTCACAAAGTGAATTTTATTTTATTTATTATTTTTATTAATTTTTAAAAATATGTCTTTATTGATTTCAGAGAGAGGAAGGGAGAGGGAGAAAGAGAGAGAGAGAAAGAGAAACATCAATGATGAGAGGGTCATTGATCTGCTGCCCCCTGCACGCCCCCGACTGGGGATGGAGCCTACAGCCCAGGCATGTGCCCTGATCGGGAATCAAACCGTGATCTCCTGGATTCTAGGTTGATGCTCAACTGCTGAGCCATGCTGGCTGGGCAACACAAAGTGAATTTTAAATCTCTTCTCTTATTTTCCCCCAGACCTTCCTGGCATTTAATATAGACTCTCAGTAGTATGTTGAAACAGAAAGTAGTATGCAAGTTGCACAGGAGCAAAGCAATTTCTTTAATAACCTGTGTGTTTAATCGGGGGCAGGAGAAGCTATTTGATAGTAAAGAGGGAAAAAGCCAGTTTTGCCCTTCAAAATAATTGCTTCAAGTTGTATAGAGACTGAAAAGTAAATGCATCTGTTGACTGTTTAATGATTTGCTGCAGGAAACTAAGTGTTATGGGAAATATGGTTTGAAAAGACATTACCCATTTCTCTTGATGAATCTAATTGTTTCAGTTGAATGAGTAAAAGTAGGAAGTAAGCCTTGAAGAAAAAATACTTAGAGTAATTAGCTCTAATGCCTAATCACTGGAGTCATAAAGCATTTGAAAATTTATTAAACTGATCTATAAAGTCCTATACTTGCAAAGACTGACATTTCCTACTTGTTAACAAACTTCAAAAGCAACATTGTTTTTGTGTCTGCTTTGTCTGTGGCTCAATTTATTTTAATCAACAACATCTGTGATGCATATTTTGTTGAAGTGTTTTAATGGTCACAAATGGAAAAAAACTCAAACTTACTTATAGCAGGAAGAAGACTGGCTACTCTGACTATAGTAACCTTGCAGCCGTCTTACTTCTGTGTGAATACAAGATGCTTTTTCCATAAGGCCAGGCATAGATTTCACAGCACCCTGTTAGACTGATTTTATGCCCACTCCTTTTAGACTATTTTAATGAATTTGCATGTTGAAAGTTCCTGAGTAAAATGTTAATTGAGAGTTCTGAGGCAAAATATTAGTTAATGTTTTATTATGACTGTGTAATGGCAACGAAATTATTATCAGTTTCTACGCTCTAGGAACAATTAAGAGACACACTTTAGGCAACTTATGCTATACTA
Source organism: Miniopterus natalensis (assembly GCF_054644295.1). Taxonomy (NCBI): domain Eukaryota; kingdom Metazoa; phylum Chordata; class Mammalia; order Chiroptera; family Miniopteridae; genus Miniopterus; species Miniopterus natalensis. The sequence continues at coordinate 48,257,713 of NC_142083.1, forward strand.
ATGAATGAGAACCATACAATCTGAGATAGGAATAGAGGCAAACAGGCAGGTTTATGTGCATATGTAACAATTCCAGTTTTAAATGTTTTCCTATGTTTAGATAGAGGTGAGGGTACTCATATCACATAATTTAACTCATGCTGTGAGATCCTCCTAATGCCCCAAATCTTGCCCCGGGCTGAGTTTAAATAACTATCGTTAGAAAAAAAATTGTAGTTACATTAAAAAAAGACTATAAGATCTGGCCTCCACTCATAGATTTGGGACCTATAAGTTATAAGGAAGCCACAAAACTCTTCAAACTTCATTAACTACCTGTTCCGTACATCTCAAAGTGGTTTAAGTATAATATATATTAAATTTAAGTACAATATATATCAAATGTCATTGAAAACAAGACACTGTGTAAAGATATGGCAATGTAACTCCAATGTTCGTCTCCTAAACATAGACCTATCTTCATAGACTCCTTTCTCTAGACTCAACCTTTAGTACCCAAAGCCGGCCAAACAAGTACTCTTTGAATGACCTTCATGATACTGATATAATAGAGCACTCAATAGTATACAACTTATGCATTTTTATGTATACTTTCGAAGCCTATATTCTTTTATTTATGACAGCTGTTTAAATACATTTCCATTATTTTATTCTTCTCCAACAGAGTCCTGAGTAAAAGTCATTTCTTATGTCTTGAATATTATCATTATGAAAGTTGATTTATATTAAATTATTTGAAATTTGCTAAAGTAGAAAAAAAAATCACTGACATTAACAAGTAATTTGTTAAATACTTTTAAAACAACTAATCACCTTTGAAATGAAAACACCCTCTGTTTATTTAAAAATTTTATTTAATCTAGTTCCATAAAGCATACACGGGACAGCAAGATAATGTGTTTGTAATTTTAAGTGCACAATTTTTTCAAAAAAAAAAGTAGTAATCCCTCATTGTAGAAAATTCAAAAGTAAGTAAGCAAAAACAAAAACACAAGAAAAAAACCATAATACCATTGCCCAGGACAATCATTCAAAGATATCAATGTAGGTCCCTTATTTATGCTTTATGTTTTATATAATTATGACCATTTCAATTTTTATATGATATTAAATCTTCTGCTTATCATTTCATACTGTGTAATACTATATGAATTTAAGGCTCTAAAACATCTTTATATATGTGTAGTTTTCACATATGCTATTATCATATTTATGATATATATACTATTTTAAAAATTGTGCTATTGTGAACATTTAGTATTTTTCCGGTGTTTCACTGTTCTAGATAAAGCTACCCTAAAAACTTTTGCATATTGAACTTTGTCTAAATTCGATATTATTTTCTTATTTAGTTTTTGAGAAATTTTATTACTGCCTGAACGGCATGAGAGTTGTTGAAGTTATCCAAATTCCTTTTTTGTAAGTTAATTTAAAGCAGGATAGACATCCCTTTTTTCCATAAGTAGTAGAATCGTATCTCATTGAATTTCTGATTAGGAGACTGAAAATATTTTAAAATTTCTTTTACTTTATTACACACACACATTATAAAATGGAGAAAGCAATATTTTGCATAAGCCATTCTGCGACAAATTCTAGATAACAATGCTGAGATTCATGTGTTGACATTATAACCTCTTGAGTGTTAGCAGAGAAGGTAAAAGCCTTCCCCACGGAGGCAGCGTTGTTTTTAGATATGCTCTGACACTAGCATTTTTATCTTCTTAGTGCCTCTCCTCTTTCTTCCCTCCACATGTGCTCCCCAGATTTTCCCCTGTCAACCACTATCACATTGGCTTTTAAACATCACTTAGGCATTTAAAAAAAAATACACTTCAAAATTGTGCAATTATTTACTAGATTTTTTTGGTTATCTATTTCATAAGGTCTTTAAGAGGATTAAAATAGATAAGCCATATTAAGCATTTGACAGTGTTTAGCACATAACAAATGCTCAATAAATTATGGATGTTTTCCCCCTTATTAATAAATTGGCAGAGCAGTGATAAAACTCTAGTAAACCTGTAATGTATATAATAAATTTCCAATACATATTAAAAATACACTAGCTAGGAGAGAGAAACATTTTTTAAATTTAGGAAACTTCCTTAGGTAGAATAAGTTCTATCATTTAAAGATATGGCTATCTAGATACATGCTAAAATTCTGGAGACATTTTCTGGAGTATACATCTCTAAACAGATATTAGCAGTTATGATAAAAAAAATTTATTATTTAGAAAGAAGCAATAAAAATAGATTTTAAGATAGATTGCTGTCTATATACTTAAGTTCCTGTCTTTTTAATAGTATTTTTACCTGTAAATTAATGTGTAGGATAATTTTATGAAAAATAAATTTTGGAAAATACTTAGATTTATTTAAAAATAAAACTGATTTAAAATGTACTCATATTTTAATGTCACATGTATTCTTGAGTATTTAAAAGTAATCCATTTTTAAAACAAAATGTGTTGCTTATTTAAGGAAAGATTATTATCCAGCCAGTATATCACAGGGTCGATGGGATTATCTGTGGTCTGTTGAAAATAGTGCTGTATCCTTGCCTCTAAAAAGAAGATATTGTATGGCAAGTGTTTAAGAAAACTTAATTCTTTGTTGGAAAATTAGTAATATTTATATTGATTATATATATATCAGGTACAAATATATATAAATATACATTATATACAATTGTTGATTTATAGTACTTTCTTATGTATTAATCATCTTATCAAAAGATATTTAATTATCAACAGGTGCTTTTTAAGCCTAATCATAAGCAAATTATTACTGTCATCACATAGTATACATAGTATAAATATTATACCCTAACCTGAAATGGAAATGGAAATGGAAGTAAATTAAGTTAAAGTACCAATATTTTGAATAAAATTAACTCCTACCAATTCAAAGGTAATGAAAAGAAATATTTTGGATGTTTCAGAAGGTGTATTTTAAAAATATTTTTCTTCTAACAGAATTACTTTGTACTATACTCATACATATTATTATAAACCAGATCAGGCTGTTCTCTCTTGGTAATGCTTCCCAGAATTATGCTTTTCATAACTAGGGAAATTAGGTGTACTCTCTAAAGATCTCTACATAATTATCTCCCTTCAGAACAAGCCCAAAGTTTTGAATGCTGAGAATACAAAGCACAGCCCATCATTTATATCCTTGGACTGATGGATAAAGCTGATTATTGTTTTTGTCTTTGTCCTAAGGACATGATCTCTCTTTCTCTCTCTCTCAACTATTGTTTTAGAACAGAGTGGTAAATTTGTTACAATTGATGAACCTACATTATCTTATCATTATCGACCAAAGTCCGTAGCTTACATTGGGGTTCACTCTTGTAATTCTATGCTTTTGGACAAATGTATAATGACTGTCATCAATATAGTATCATACAGAGTATTTTCACTGCCCTCTCTTTTTAAATATATGTAGTTTGTTGTCACAAATATGGATTAAGGTAAATATCATTTTGTTTTAATTTGTTTTTTAAAACGTGTCTCCTCTGATCACAATGATTCTATTCTTTCCCACATTTTGCCTTAGCTGGGCTCCTAGAATCATTTCTCCACTCTCATCTTCCTTCTTCCTTTTGCACAATGGCAATAAAAAATTAATGTGCTTTTATCTTTTGCTTTCTAGAAAGTATAACCTTCACCTTTGTCATCCAGTGTCTAAACAGAAATAGGCATGTTTTATAAGAAAATGTAATGAGAAAGACTTAGTTGGTATTTGACTTCTGATATTCAAAAATAAGATTACGAATTTGGTTCCTAGCTTTACAATCAAGGCGATTGTCGTGAGGGAAAATTTCCCCAATTCCCTCTTTTTTTTTTTTTTTTTTTTATTTATTTAGTATTTGATCCTGGAGGATTCATGTCATAGAATCCATCTAATACATAAAGAAAATATTCTTCTTTACCATTTAGTGTTTCCCAGGAAGTTGGAGTTGCAAAGAGAGAGGATATGGAGAACTTTCTTCTTTTCTGGTGTAGAGTGGGATTATTCAAAACTGTGAGGAACAGAAACAGAGGAAAAAGAATCAGGTAGCCTGTTTCCTGACTCAGATTTAGAGAAGGTAAGGAGGGTTCAGCAGAGGTGTGGAGAGGGGAGGGTGGTAACTCAGTTATATCAACACGGCAGTTCTTTTGGTCACATAGCAAGAAACTGAGCTTAGTTAGTGGGACATAGACAAGGCCAAGAACCAGACAGCAGTAAGTCTAGAGATTTCCAGAGAACGTATGGGGAATCAGATTATTCCTAATACGTCAGTAATTTCTGTCAAAGAAGTATACATCCATGCCCTCTAACACCTAAGTTTTCAGTGCTTCTGACAAAATATGTGGCTTATTTACCTCACCTCTATTGATTTTGACTTGGCCATATAATTTTTTTGTGGCCAATGGGCTCTAGGCAGAAGTGACAAGTGCTACTTCTGAACCGTGGCCTCAAGAAGCATGGCATGTTTCCATTCGCCCCTCTTGCTCTTTTGCTATCCATCATGAAAAGATTCTAGACTAGATAGTGATTATTCTCAAAACAAAAAAGAAAAACATATGGAAAAGACCTGAACTGAGCCTGTAACCTAAAGTAGAGCCACCCAAGCCAAACCTCAAACCTTTGAACAAGAGAGAAAATGTTTGCTTTCGTAGGACACTGAGATGTGGGAGAGGAATTTTTTATGCCACGTGATCACAGGAGAAACCTGACTAACACAGGGGATCACCAGAAGGACCTTGCTGTGGGATGGTTACAAATTAGATCATTCAAGGTTAAATGAGAGAATTCGCATAGCACCTGCATGGGCCTCGATGTGCCTTGACACCTGGATGGTCTAATTGTATGGGAATGCTGCCTCTTCATGAGGAGTCCAAGAGGTCAGATTAGGTTATGCCATCAGAGTCTTCCCCTCAAAGGCAACTGAGCAAGCAGCACCTATATACATTTAGAGATGGACAGGGACAGTGGACATTTCACCTGAGGGCCTGACACTTCCCTGCTTCCATTAGGTCCCATACACTTCTGCTACACCTGGACTTCATTTTACAAAGAAAAATATGGAATTGAGAGGCTGAGAAACTGAAAATTGTTACTTAAAATGATAAATGGTCCTTATTTAGAAAATTTATATCATCACTTAGTTTAGGCTTTATTAGCCTCCTTATTTCTTGTTTGCTTGTTTATTTTTTCCTGAAATCCACAAATTAAAGCATTAGGTGGAAGACCAGAGTGATTCTAGACTAAGTAAACTGTTTTTTCTCTCTATATCATTCAGTTATAAATTGAATTAAGACTAGTTAAGATGGTTTGCAAAAGTTTCAAGAGGAAGAGAGATATAAACAGAAGTATAAAAATGTGGGAAGACATAAAGTTTGGTGAAAGATAATTGGATGGGTCTCAATTTTATTCTCCTTTTTCTGCATTTGGTGTTTGGCTGCACCCTGTGGTTGTTCATGAGGAAGGAAAATCACTCAAAGCCTGAGAGTTTAATTTTTTACTTCAAGGGAAAACAATATCATAACAAATTCCTTCATCTGTATTGGGGAATTTTTACTTTTGTGTTTATCTTGTTAAGAGTGTAGAGCTAAGTAAGATCATGCAGATGGGTATAATTTTGCTTTAATTTAAGGTTCCTGTATGTTTTTAATAACACTTTTCTAGATAAACTATTCCCATGAATTTTAAAAGGAAAAGAAGAAACAAACATTATAACCTTATTAATTTTCTTAGAAATCACTACCAATGGAACCCTTTGTACTTTGAGTGTACTGTTCTTGCTAAGTAATCTCTAATAATTCAGCTGACGCCATTCCAATTATTTCTGTTTTCTTTAGCTGAATCACAGAAGACATTGATATGCTTTTGAAATTTGTAAATATGCACACTGATAGAAAGAAGCAGGCATTTTTAAATGGTATCTTTTGCAAGTTTTTGTAAAAATCAACAATACCTATTTATGGATTGGGTCGGGTTGTGGATGTCTTCCATAATTTTGGTACTTGCAAAATTATTGACCCTTAATTTGTCATGTTACATATTCAAAAGCCATATGATCTTATTTTATTACAAACATCTAGGGCGGGCAATGGAATCTTCCTGTTCCTATAGATTATAAAACCAAAGCCTAAGGGACTGAATTCATTTATTTCAAGACTACTGACTTCCAGTTCATCTCTGCTAACTTTAAAAAAGTCACAATAGAATTTCATTTATTTTTATTAAAAATGATAAATCTTAAAGTATATTCTCTCTTTAAGGTTTTTAGATTTTACCTTTTTACATGCTTTTCATAGTTCAATGAAATATTTATATTCAGATAATACTGACAGCAGTTTGAGCCAGATTAGAAATACAAGGGGTTCTTCTATAGGAAGATGCTGCAGAGGTTTGGAGATTGTAGATTCTGGGCACAGATTTTTAGTAAAACATTTTTACTACTTCTGTGTTTTGAAAGCATAATAGATAAATATCCTTGACATTGAATATATCCACTGATGTTGCAGTGCTACTACACATGATGCTGCAGTGATTTACAGAACTATCCCTGCAAGTACACCCTGAAAGGTAAAGGTACACTTAGTCTTAGCACTTCAATAAACATATTAAATTGCAAAGCTTGAAAGTATCAGCATATTTTTTGGCCCTGATCACAACAAGGAAAATTTCTTATCAAGATATCATTTTATTATTTAGAATGACATTTAATAAATAATTATTTTAAAATATCCTGGAATAGATAAATAGCCTTTCTATTCTTTTTGTATGTGTGTGTGTGTTTTTGTAAAAATATTTTATTTATACTTTTCCTTGAAAATATTAAAACATACCTTTTAAAATACAAAATCACCACTCCAAAGAGGTAGCATTAAAGTGAGACTAATACTATAAATTTGAATTTAGTTTTCTTTGGAAATCCATGTATACTGTAATTCTTTGGGATCAGCTTCTGATTTACTATATCAGCACCATATTGTAAAACTCACAATTTCTCTTTTGAAACTGCTCTCCAGACTCTCTGGTCACCAAGGATATATTCATTTTTGTAAGGTAGTTTCACCTTTCAGGCTTGGTTTCCCCATAAAGAAACATAGTACCCCTGGCCTATAAAGCCCTATAAAATACTCTGTACTCTTTTGAGCACGGCTGCAGTTACTAAATGTGGGCACTACTCATGGTTTGATATTAATTTTTCAAGTGCTTTATTAGGTTATATTCAAAGTGTTTGCCATATAGTGAGTGGCATCTTTAGTTTGCTATCAAGTCAAAGGAAATAATGGAGAATACTCATAAATTGTTTTCGATTTTGCCAATTTTTTAGAGTTGAATAAATTCCTTTTTATTAATCTATGAAAAGCTTACACGAGTTAGCTACCATAAAGTTACTTCATCTCTTACGACCACTACTAAATATTCAAAACAAGTTCATGCTGTTTTATGGTTTTGGTACTCTTAGTTAAAATAGAAAATACCACTGAAATGTTACCCCCAAAGCCCCAAAAACAGTAACTTTTAAATAGATCAACACAACTAGTAAGATTAAACTAATATATCAAAACTTGAACATGTATATTTTATAGTCAGGCTCTATATTTTAACATAATTTAGTTTTCTTTGCAGTCTTGTAAATCATACTGACTTTCAGTATGCGTGTGTGTGTGCGTGCTTGCGTGTGTGTGTGTGCTCATGCACACACATAAATGCACAGACAGACCTTCCAATGAACTATAATATTGGGTCGGTGAGATTTGTTTCGAAATCTCATACATAGATTATTGGTCAGATTGTAGAGATATTTGAAGCAGAAAAGATGTTAGCTCAGCATAATGAATATGTCTGCCAGCCATTTTTATAATGACTTGCTGCAGTTTTTATTGTCTGACAAACCGTATGCTGTGCTGTACTGTGAGCTTTCTTGTTCGACATAATAAAAAATGATGCAATGTATCCCTAGAAGTCAAGCTGGATGAAAGGAAAGCAGCAGAGTGCTGCTTCTGCCAATAGTTTGGTTACATATTCTGTTGAAATTATTCTGCATGTGATAAATGCACAATTACCATCATTTATAATGCATTGTTCATGATCTGTGGTGGAGACAGGATTCAGATACAGACCTTTAAAATCCATTCATACACCTAAAATTTCTTTACACGTATTAAATAAAACACCAGGTGTACCTGAACCTTTTGAAATGAAAATATTTACTTAGAGAGCCATGAACTAACTTACTTTTGGCTTATTAACTTATTACTGCATTTCATGTGACACAGTTTTTTTATTTTTTATTTTGCTCATTAGTGAAATAATATTTCAGGAGGTAAAAAGTTCCAGTTAGTTCAGTTCATGATTAAGTTCAATATTATATTAAAGATTTAGAAATAATATGGGTGGTCATTTTCAATTTAGCATTTTCATACATAGGAAAATATCTATGCTTAGTTTTAATAAGAACATATTAATAAAAGGTCTATAAAGTACACTGCCAGGAGTCTTGTACAATAGAACTGCACGGTATGTATATTCACTTTGGTGATAAATGCTTCATTCCTTCTTTAGAGGATTATTAAAAGCGTTCTCTGGAGGAATAAAATGGTGGAAGTCACACATTTAATAGCTCAGGTACAAAGAGTCAGATTGTGCCAGTTGGCAAAAGTTAGCAGGAAGCTGTCACAATAAATGGCAGCAGCTGCTCATAGTTCTAAAGAGTATGTCCCAGTCAGAACTGAAAACTGATGGCATCTACATTAATACTACCTTAATGGCCCATCTGCTGCTCCATAGGGTCCCTAGCTGCTGTATGGAGTCATAGGCATTTGACAGGCAGTCTCTGTATGCCAGACGCACATTGTGCCAAATGTTTTAGGCTGCTTCATCTCGTTCTGATCTGTCAAATTCTCTCTACTCATTTATCAGGCAAGGAGTTATGAGGGTTTTTTCTTTTCTACACATCATTTGCTTTCAGCACTGGGGCAGCTAAGAATTTGGAAGGCAAACTATTTTGGTTATTGCTATATTTTTCTAATTGACAATGCAAAGCGAAGTTGTCTGATATACTGTATTGTAGTGGGTAGGTTAACAAAGCTCTGTGACAAGCAAACCCTGTGGAGAAATCAATCGAGGGTGTTTTAAAATGTAATGCTGTATAAATATGTCTCTGTGATTGTATTGGAAAAAATTGTACATGTTTCTTTAAAGCCTTATTAATTGGGCAAATATTATGAGAGCTTGCTTTTAGGTTCTTGAGATGTAAAAGCACTAATATATTTGACACGTTAAAATACTTTGATAGGATATGGAAGGTTAGTTAACATTTTAAAACATCTCTTACACTTATTTCTAAAGTGAAATGAATTTTACAAAGTAGAGTCAAATAGAAATAAACAAGTGTGTGTTTTGTAGCAGTTGATTAAATTGTGCATAAATAATATTGTTCAATGTTGAGGATAAACTGTTATTTATTTTGAATATACTGAATGGTCAGGACAGTGTAATCCATATATCATTATGTAAATAACTACAGTGGAACCTCAGTTCTTGAACTTAACTCATTCTGGAAGGCTGTTTGAGAAGTGATTTGTTCAAAAACCGAATCATTTTTTCCCATTAGAAATAATGTAAATTGAATTAATCTGTTTCAGACCCACAAATGATTCCCCTTTTTAACCTCTCTCAATTGCCCATGATTGTTGTTTTGTGAGCACTTGAACACCCTTAGCAACATCAGCACTCTTTATGTTTAAAATTGTGCTAATCATCAATTTTGCCATGCCATATTCAGTAACCAGATCAGACATGTGAACACCTCTATCACACTTTGCAATTATTTCTTGTTTATGTCTATCGTTGTTTTCACAAATTTCCTTTTCACTTTGCTGCTATCACTAACCTTCTTAGGACCCATGGTGACTTACTGTAAGTATTTAATAATAATAAGCAACAACGAAAGCAAAAAACCATGAAAATATTCACAGCACAATTTCCTGAGATGTTAACAAGGTGAGGTTTAGTGGTAAGCTGACTCATACTTGCACATTCCCTCGTTTGTTTGTTACCGGAGAGACACATGACTGCTCATATGTGTATCAGCTTGAAAGGGTTGTCAGGTGGAGAACCAAAGTTTTGTTAGACAACTGAGACATTTTTTCCATGAACAACTTGGTCAAGAACCAAATTGTTTGAGATGGGAGACATTCAAGACCTGGTGCTTGACTGTAATGGCAAATATATAATCAGACTTATAATACTTATAACAAAAATTGGAAAACATTCATTTTAAAAAGTTCTCTGGAAAATGGAATCAAGCATTGCTCTTTAGTTAAAAGATTACTGAATTTCTCATTTTGGGGACCAGTCACAAAATGTCTGCCAAATACATACATTTTAGACCTTCCCCCTTTTTGATGAAGGCAGTTGACACATAAACTATTTCCTGTGGGGTCTCCCTATCTTGCCTGGTACTTTAAATGTTCACAAAACATTCTTGTTCCATATTTGCAAGAGTTCTTCAGTCAATATGATGGCCTATATGGGTTTTTGTTTGTTTGGTGAATATTCCCTCTCTCTGTGTCTTTTCTTGTTGTTTTTGTTCGTAATCTCTACAGTTACCAGGTACTTTGAGTCTTGTCTGATTTTTTCTGGCTTGTGACAAACCAGAAAAATAGATAAACAAAAATACTACTATTAATTAGGAGTAAATAAGCCAGATGTGTCATTTGTCATGGTGTTCAAACAAGAGAGTATACGTAGAACACTTACTTTATTCCAAGCTCCAGCAGGTTTTCTATCACAATAAATAGCAACAACAATATTAATAGTAATTTTAAAAACAACTATTAAAATATGTCCCTATGTCTTCTTAAAAACCTAACTAACTTGTTGAATAGTAGATCATGTGGTAGTGATGGGGTTTAATTTGTGTGTGTGTGTGTGTGTGTGTGTGTGTGTGCACGCGCATGAGTGCATGTGATATAAAGGAATGAGGAAAGATTTTGGTGGATTCACATATTTAATTTTTTGTTTTCCTGTGAGTAGCTTCTATTTCAATATATGTTTTTAAAGATAATACAGTAGTCAACAAAGTTTACTATAGCGGTTTTAGACATGCTTAAATTTTCTTAATTTGCTTCTACTTTGAAATAGGCCCTATATTACAGTGACTGTTAACCAATCTGCCTGTAGAATTAAAATCTCAAGTATTGAAACTGATTTATAATTAATGCTATTTATTAGCACATCTTAGGCATATTGTCTGGGCAAGTACACAGAACAGAGGTTTTTGTTAAAAAGGTCAGACACAGCCCTGTTTTCACTTTATGTGCTGTTGCATCAGTGCTCTGCATTTGCATTTCTGAAGCATCTAGGGCAGAGGTGGGGAACATCCAGTTCATGGAATGTATAAGGCCTGGGAAATCATGTAGTCTGGCCCTGCTGGGCAACCATAGGCAGGACTTGAAATTCAATAAATCTAGGAGCTTTTTTTCATATCTAATTTTTAAGCTGATAATTTTGTATGGCCCACGAATGATGTTATAAATATCCAAATGGCCCTTGGCAGAAAAAAGGTTCCCCACCCTTGAATTTTAGGACAAAAAATTTATAAAATTTAGTACTTAGAATATGCTAGAGACTGTGTTAGAAAGAGTAAGCAATTGCATTCATTCTTTATAATTCCTTGAGGAAAGTATTAGTCGTTATTATCATATACAGAAACTGAGGCTTTGGAATAGTAAATGATTTACCCAGAGTCACAAATGAGATTGAGCTGAATTTGAACCATGTCTGTGAGAAATTAAGGTTATACTCCACCATTATTTACAATTCTGTTTTGTAAAAGGTAAAGTATCCTGCATATTAGGGCAGACAAAGCAAGCCCAGGGTCAAGGCCTATACCTGAGAGGGGAGTGCTAGTTCTTACATAGCATCTTGGTGACAGCATTGCTCATCATGACCCACTATTTCTTTGACCTTTGTAGGCTCTTGGAAAATGGATTGTCTGTTTTTAGAAGGGGTACAAATCTTTGGGATTTAGGCCACTTTGCTGTGGGATAGTCCTTGATAAAATATAATACAAAAAGACAGAAAGTGTTGCTTCTCACTCTGAGGTGGTGGCACTGATGATGAATTTTCAGTGCAAGTAACATCCAGTTGGCTTCAGCGATTGCTTGTGAATTGCCGAAGAAGTATCTGGCCCAGGAAATATCCCTTAGTTCTAGCTTCGTGTACTGGAGACAACAGTGTCCAAAAAACAGCTTGATTTGTGAAGGCAGGTTAGCAGGCAAAGAAATTTGAAAATGAAAGCAGAAAGACTCAGAAAAGAGAAGTCTACCAGCAAGTCAAAGAAATGGAGAGTACTACAGAGATTTGGGGGTATTAATGTAAATTGCCTCCATTAATACACTAAAGCATGTGAAGCTTGAGGCTGTAGGACTCATATTTTTGGTCCCTTTGTCAGAGTTTATTCTTCCACAGATACTTTATGACAATTTTAGTCAGCTCAGGATATGGAAGGTGGACATCCTGTTTCACATGGCAATGACTAGCATATAGGAAGGACTCCAAAGTAGTGGACAGTCTTTAACATTACTATTATTTGGAATAGAAGATTTCTCCTTCAGAATTTTATCTAAAACTTTGAGTATATGCACTATTTTCCCAGAAAAATAAATAAAAAGAGCAAAGAAATGAAAAATAATAGGGGACCTAGGGACAGAAAAAAAAAAATTTTCTCTCTCAGTTGTTTATAGCTCTAATTTAATGTGGGGCGTTTTTCTACATAGGTTTTAATGCAATATTTCCCACTTGGGAGTTTTCTGTTTTTTCTTTTCTTTTTACTTTCAATTACTGAAAAAGCTATATTCACATAAGATCTTTTTGCAGCTCTTTGTGGTGTCTATGAGCTCACATTATATGATACAATACATTCTCATATGTAATAATGAAGAAGGTGATACCAAAACAGTAGCTCACTGTTCCTAGCTAGACGTGTTGATAAGATCCCATTTGGATAGGTTTGGCTGAGATAAAGAATTTTCTGGAGAACAGCGAATTTTTCTTAAAACACAATCCTTAAAATAAAAGAATAAATAAATGTGTGGGAGAAATAATAGAAAAATATATTGAAAGAAAATGCCTCCAGATTTACTTTAAAAGTAAACTATGATATTAAACATAGAATTATAAAGAAGCCTAAGTTGTTCTCATGAGCTATTCTAGTACTTCTGCTGGGATCCCGCCTGCCATTTGCTCCTATAAATCCAGTGTGCTCATTCAAACTGAGTTCATCCAGGGCTCTAAACATGGCAGAGTATGTCTTGTGATTGTGGCTAAATTTTGCAAATGTCTGTTTGTTTGTTTGTTTAGGGGTGTGTGTGTGTGTGTGTGTGTGTATTTCTTTATATTTGGTGGTAATAAGTCATAAAAGTTTTAATCACATAAAGTCATTGTCATTGTGCATCTAGCCAATACATTATCTCTTTTAGGTAGTCTACTGCTATAATAGCTAAAACCAATTTAACTTTTATACATATTAATCAATAAATATGTAATTGACACAGGAATTTCTGGCTGGGAGGGACACTCAACAGCAAATTGATATTAGCCTTTCTAACAGATACTACTCTATACATTCTTGTTATCTGAAATCTGACTTGTCTTCATAGTGTCTTTGTCTTTCAAAGGATCCTGGAACCTTCCCAAGTACAGTGGGTGAATCTTGATTTGTCTAAACCAGGGATGGAGAAAGCCTGGCCCTTATGCCATATATGGCCCTTGAAAATAATTTGGTCCAGCCTTGCCAGGGCAACCACAGGTGGGACTCAAAATTCAATAAGTCTAGGAGCTTTTTTCATAGCTAATTTTTAAGTTGATAATTTTGTATGGCCTGCAAATGATGTTATAAATATCCAAATGGCCCTTGGCAAAAAAAGGTTCCCCACCCCTGGTCTAAACCATTAAAAGTGACCTCAGTCTTCTTACCAAGTGATTGATTTAGAGATTGGAGTCTGACACAACTCTAATTTGTTAAGTTTTTAGTTACTGTACTAAGCATGGTTCACCAGAAAGTTGGAACTAACTTGTGTCATTGATGTTACTGACCTGTGAAAGGTCCCTAGGAAAAAAAAAAAACTTGCAGAATTTTTATGTGAGATAATAAACCACTTCCTATTTAAGTAATTTTTGAGTGGAGCACTCAATTGCTAACAACTGACATTATTCTAGCTGATGTAGTTCTTTTACGTAAGAACTTACCACAAAACATATTGTAGGAAGTTGATTGGAGCATCCAAGTTTAGTTAGAGGAAGATTTATGTAAGAGTTGAAGCTGAGGAAGGCAGGTTGGAATTGGAATACAAGGGTCTTAAATTCCAATTTTCGGCAATCAGCCTGCATCATGTAGACAAATGGGAAATAGTGGCTTGGTGACATTGATCTTGATTTTATGGCAGTACATATAATTTGTTGGAGGAGCAAGAGACTAAAAATAAGGAAATGAATCGTGAGTCCTAGTGTGAAGCAACGAGGACTACAATGGTGGTAACTGTGAAAAGGAAGGGTTCAGGTGAGAAAAATTTGAAAAACAATTGATGAACTTAGTGACTAATTAAACACAGAGGATTCAGACATAAATGAAACAATGATTGCTCTGAGTATTTAGACCTGAGAAAATAAAAGAGTGGACCCATTAATTGAAAACAGGTCAATTAGGAAATAAAGTTAATTTCAAGAGATCAAAACTAAATTGAATTTAAGATAATAGTGGGGCATTCAATAGAAAATATCTATTAAGCTGCTGGAAATTCAGAACTGTCCTTTAAAAAGAGAATTTCAGACTGATTTGAGCTGTATTTTTGGCTATAAAAACAACTTTTTAAATGCATAAACCATATCTTTCTTTTTACAGGTAGTGTAAGTCTCAGTAGGAATTCACATTTGCTTAGCAGGAATAGACAGGCGAAACTCCTACATTTAAAATTTTTGTTCCCATTTATTATATAGTAGCTAATTTTATCTTAAATAAGTGATAATAGAGATTGAACTCTTAAAATAGAGACTGATTATTATGTGATTACACTGTGACTTTTAAAAAAACCTCCTAGACAGTGTAGCAATGCAGAAAGATATATTGGAGACAAAGGTTTCCTCGTGTGTGTGTGTGTGTGTGTGTGTGTGTGTGTATATGTAGTTATTGTGACTTAGCCACATAAGGGAAAAAACAGCTATTTTACTAGCTCTGATATAATGAGTAACTGTTTTGCAATATATAAGCCTTAGCTCTGACTATCTGAAAATATCTATTTTCCTGTAAGTTAAAAAGCAACCTAAAAACATTTTAACTTTTTAAAAGTGTTTACTCTTAATATTCTGGGACTAAGTGGAGAGAGCCAGGGGTTGAAGCCTGTTCCATATAGAATTCATAAATTTATATGCACACTTTTGTATTCTTTGTTTATTTAAGTGTTCCTTCTTGAGAACCACAAGCCCTGGTTATTTATTTTGCTATCATTAGGGTCTAGATCAATACTTGGCAACTTTTAGGTGCTCAACAGTATTGCTGAATATAGCTTAGAAATTTATGAATTTACATCTCTTTGAATGTTTAGAATATACATATTTGTAAACTTTTGTCAACTGATGCTCATTTGCATCAGTTCAATACCAACAGGAACCCCCAGTGTGGGGTGTGGTGAAGAAGGAAACCATTCAGTGCGCAACAGCTCAATTGTGATGCAGCATGGCTTAGGCAGCCCTGGGGGGAGGTGGTCCTGGGGGGAGATACCTCTAGAGGAGGCAGCTCTGCTCTGTGTGGGAAACGCAACCTTGAGTCTTTGGTGGAAAGGGCAAACATGCTCCCAGAACCAGAGGTGAGCTGACTTATATAGGCAGAAGTACCTGCCCCTGGTCCCTGATTGATTAGTCCTCATGCAAATGAGGGATCCAAGTCCTCTCAGTTTGATTGGTCCAAAAAGCACTGTTCTGATTGGTCAGGATGGAGATGTTCTGATTGGTCAGTGTAGATGTCCGTGGTGATGTAGCTGGGCAGCTCCAATGGGACAGGGAAGCCTCAGTCCTGTTGGTTAAAACACAATTCCAGGAACTGCTTTGCAAGAGCTGGCTCCGCCGGCAGAAACAGTGCCCTGCAGGTGGCAGGCAGTGCAGTGCAGGCTTCTCCCTGAAGTGCAGTTTGTGTGAGAGGCCCCTGTTTAGAAACATCTGCTAGACTCTGTTATTTTTTAAATTTAAGCCTAGTTAAGCCACCAGGAGCCCTTCTTAGTAGGTATCTTCATTTTCAGGATTCACAGGTTTCACATATTTACATGCCTCCATAATCTATATATATATTAATTCTGAAAGTCTCTATGGAAATCATGTATACATAACTTTCATTTTTCTGGTATGTAAAGTAAAATTTTCAGTGGTTACAAAAATAATTGTTTAGTATCACTATACTAGTCTGGTCCAATGGTGACTATAACTGAGATTTCTTGTCAGTTAAATGTGCATTTATTTGGGAGGTGAGAGAATAAAATCACCTTGTAAGAAAAAATAATCATTGACTTCAAGCTTGCATTCCCCCACCTATTTTTGTTTAGAAATATTGTGGGCCTTCAGCCAGTATCCACAATACAAGATGGACGTCTAGAGACTACCTACTTTAAATTGCTGCTTCTTAAAAGGAAACCTAGTTCTTCTGGAATTTATTTAGGTTATCTTTCTTTATTTAACTCTATTCAGAGCTGAAAGTATTGCAGTGTCATTTAGCTATTTCTGCCTCTGTGAGCTGGTTCAGATTTTCCATTTGTCTGGGTACATTTATACATTATCCTACATTTATATAGGCTTTGTATTTGAAAGCACTTCATCTATTATCTCATTTTATTTTTGCAACAACCCTCTGTGCTTCATAGGAAGTTCCTATATGACTGTTTTACAGCTGGAGAAAATGACACTGTGGGAGGTTAAGTGGTTTGTTCAAGAGCCACAGGACTAAAACCTAGGTGTTTTAAGTCTTAGCCTAATATCATTCTCTTTAGATTATTCTGCATGTCTTTTTATATCTATAGTGCAATCAATGTATTATGTCTGCATGAAATACACAGAATAGTTTATTGAATATTTTACTAATGACTTTTTGAGTTCACACAGTAATCATTTGATTTTAGAATGCTCTTGTTTATACAACTAAGCATTTGTTTGCTTTGATGCTATTTATTCTTCAAATGTTTTAAGTTTCTACTATACACGGGGTATTTTTCTGAGCAATGTTTTTACAATGACGATAAAAACTAATTTTATTTTTTAGAAAACTTGCGCATCTTAACTCGGCTAAAAGGAAATATTATGTGCAGATTTGTAGTTAAGAATAAGTACTTTTTAGCTTCCAGTTTGTACTGTATTCTTGTTTACACTAGTATGAAAACAAATGGGAGATGAGAAGTCCAAATATCACTTTGACATATAGCAAAAATTCTATTCTGTGGTGATAAAGCTGTATATATACAAAGTAACCTTATAACAATAGAATAGATAAGTCAATGCTTTGCTTATGTTTCATCACAGGAATAAAGCATTGACATGGGTGAGATTTCAAGGCTACTGAATATCAACTTTTCATAAAAGAAATAGCCTTGTAATTTTCTTTCTTGGGGGATTTGATTTCAGTGTCATACTGTTCTTACAGAATGACTTATAGGGTGTTTCTTATTTTTTTTATTCTTTGGGAAAGTTTCTTTAAAATTGGCATGTTTCTTTTTACAGATTTAGAAAATGTACCAATGAAGTGATCTACACTTAAGGTTCTCTATGTGGGTAGGCTTTAAAAAAAAAAAAAAAAAAGAATTCTGTTTATTAATAGCTGAATGACTATTTTGATTATTTATTTTTCATTTAGTTTGATAAGTAATGTTTTTAAATTTATTGGCATATTATTTGACATGGCACCCTATTATATTTTTAATGTTTCTAGGTCTATAATAATATTCTTTTTTATTCTTGATATTGGTTATTTGTGCTTTCTCTCTCTTTCCCTTGATCAATATATCTTGGTTGTCTTAATTTTCCAAATAACTAAATTTTGTGTGTTTTTTAAATCCTCTCCCAAGGATATGCCCATTGATTTTTAAAGAGACGGGAAAGGAGGGAGAAGAGAGAGAGGGAGGGAGGTGGGGAGGGAGGGAGAGAGAGAAATATCAACGTGAAACAGAACATTAATTTGTTGCCTTCCCTATGTGTCTCGGTCAGGGATCGAACCCACAACCTTTCCATATATGGAATGAAGCTTCAACCAACTGGCCACACCAGCCAGGGCATGGCTTTTTAAGTTACTCTCTAATGTTAATATACCTCCTATTTCATTAACTTCTGATCTTATTTTTGTTATTTTCTCAATTTTCTCTTCAGTATCTAAAGTTTGTGCTACCTGGATTTTTTCTCACCGAAATCCCAAGTATCTGAATATCCTATTTTCTTTGAATATATTCCATAACTGTTGTTACGGTAAAGCCAAGTTTACTTTGCTTAATCTATTTATCTACCCATAAAAGTTTTTCAAGGATTCAGTTCTAAAAGCAGTCTTATTTCCCTTTTTTAATGACTCATATTTTAATAAAATTGCCTTTTACTCATGTCTAGAAGTCAATGTTCTGACTTTGATGCTTTATCTTTTTCTTGGAAATAAATATTTCTCATTTTTTCAATTCTTGATTTCAATTAAGGCATTTGGGGGGGAGGCAGAGGGTTGTAATACCAACTACTCCTCTCCATGTGCTTCAGGGATTTACAGAAAAACCATGGCACCTAGGCGACTGCAATGTACACATTGCCACCTGGCTAATGATTTATATACATTTTTACAAGATTAATTTCCAAGGAAATATTAATCTATTGAACTTTATTAAATTTTTAAACACAATTTTATACTTGCAAAAAATTTTTTAATGGCTATAACTTTTAGAAAGTCTTTATGTTAATCTTTTGTGGGTTTTCAAAAAGTTGTTTTTAAATTTAAGGAAATAAATTTTAAAAAACCACACCAGAAGGAGCCAATTTATGCTATTATAAGGCCTCTAGAGGGCAGTATTAAATTATTTGAGGCTGTAAGGTAGAATTTTCTTATGCAAGTTACTAAACAGTTGAGGAAGAGGTGGTGCAAATGGAAGAGGGTAGTGTTCTTTTTATAATCTTATTAATGGATGCAAACGGCTGTGAAATACAAGTCCTCACACTTGAATCTACAAGTGTTATGGGGAGGATTTTTAAATTGAGCGTCTTACCTGCTTTCCAGAGAAAGAGCTTCCTTCCTCCTTTTAGGGCCTATGGACCGTTATTGGCACACTCCAAATACGTGAAGCTTAGGATGTAAACATGAGGGCATTTGTTTTCTGAAAGGTATTCTTTGCATGCAGGCTACAGGTCACATTACCTGTGATTTGAATTATGGATTTTCAAGAAGGATTTGAGTAAATTATTTTAATAACCTTGAAAATTGTATCAGATGCAAGTATAGTTCTTATTTTATAAGGATCCTCTCTATCTATATAGAGAATCTAGATATAGATTTATAGGTAATATTTCAAGTGATTTCTTGGTGTTCCTAGGAATAAAAAAACAAATGACCAAGTAAATATAAGGGGTAAAGAAACCCTTCCTAACTGCTATCACTTAGCTTCAGTCTTTTCCACACACACATCCTATTCCATCGCTGAAGCAGAGGGGATACTCCTGAGACCAGGGTGACTTATTTGGCCTGCTCAAGTAGAGACTGTACTTTATAGTCTTTTATTCAGTTTCTTTTCTTTGTAGATGTATCTTTCCAAAGTTATAAAGTCAATTTGATTTTTCCTGCATAATTATACCCCACCCTGAGGTGATGAAAGAAGATTCGAGGCCCCAGCTGCTTCCCTGTCTTCAAATCTGGTTGAAAGCATGAGGGTTTATTCTCTGGTTGTTGATATGAAAGGTAGGCTCAGCATGACTGCTTTTCTCGCTCTTTGGCATCCTCTCCGGGAGGGTAGAATAGGTTTCTGTTATAGAATATGCTTCCAGGCTGAATGCAGAATCGGAGGGGTGATTTTGCATTTCTCTCAATACTTTACTTTTTGTAAAGGAAATATTAAACATGCCTTTTAAATTTGTAGAGATGCTTAATTTAAAATTAAGTACATAAGGAAATGTAGATTTCAGTAAAAAAGCAACAAGATAATTTATATTGCTCATGTTTCTGAGTAGTCTGTATTTGTACAGTATCGTGAATATTTTATGAAACCTGACAGTATCTATGGGAGAGATACAAAGCATTATTCCTGCTTTAAAAATGGGAATGTGGGATTTTAGAGTTAAAAGTGTGTTCTACAAGGTTACACATAGATCAACAAGGACATAGGCCAAAAAAAAAAAGAGTTTTCTTATTCCTGTCTACAATTTCTTATTACAAAGAAATCCTCCCCACAGACATTCTTTTAAATTGAACAAGAAACAAAGTCCGTTTGCTTCCAACTTCCTGTAGACATTAGGAGCCTCCTCAGAAGGCAGATCTCTAGCCTGTCCTCCAGCACCACATACCCCTTCTCTGCCTCTTTCATGGGCCAGCAGAACAGATGCATTGAACCAGAGATGTTCCTGCTCTTAAGTCTAAAACGAAAGTGTACTGAAAGTTTCGCCTCAGAATAGTCTATGCATCCACTGTGGACATGAGACTGGTTGATACATAAACCATAGCTCTTCTAATATTTTTAATACATATGAGCATTTCAGGAAAGCCCCTGATTTAGAACAAATAATTAAAATCTCCCACCAGCTCTCATGACATTGAAAACGACATGATGCGCATCGGATCAGGCAAGGGACATTCCCACCTGGTGAGGATGCCCCTGATCTCCTAAGAGGTTCTGCTCATTGCACACCCCCACGCACGCTCTGGTTGGTTAAACTCTTAGAGGGGTGTGGCATGTGGAGTGCACTGAGCTCCACCAGTGACTCCATTTTTTGAGTAGCGGGCCAAAATCGTTATAACCATTTACTGAACAATCCCCTAACCCGTTTCTCAACTTTCAGTTTATTTTTTTCTATGATAATATATCCTACATCTGCCACTGCTGCTCATCAAATTGTGTTCAGACTAAACATCCAAACCCTTCTATAAACTTCCCCAACTTTACTCACCTCCCCAAGCAGATTTTATTCTCTGCGATGCCTGTACTCTATGCAGACTGGGGGATGTGTATGCCAAAAACTTTCAAAGCTCTTTGTTCAGCCCAGCTCATGCTCAGGGATGCATTCAATGGCCTCTTGAATATCAGTACTTAGGTGACCCATAGTCAAGGAAAAAATCACATTGTCCATAGTGTAATTCATCATCTCCACACACACACATATTTTCCTACTGTGCTTCCAATCACAATAAAGAGCACCACAACTCACTAAGTTGCTCAAACCTGCCACTTCCTTCATACATAACTTAGAAAGCTCCCCATGAAGCTGTCCAGACCAGGGCTTTTGTTTGCTGGGAGTCTTTATTACTGCTTCAGTTTCATCAGTTGTTATTGGCCTATTCAGGTGTTCTGATTCTTCCTGATTCAGTTTTACATGATCTCACTCATATGTGGAATCTAATAAAATAGCCTGAGGAACAAAATAGGTCCAGAGACATAGAAGCATGGAACAGACTGATGAATCTCAGTGGGAAAGGGTGGGGTGGGGGAGTGGGTGGGGAGAGATTAACCAAAGAATTTATATGTTTATATGCATAATCCACAGACACAGACATAGTGTAATGAAGTCCTCGTGTGTGTGTGTGTGGGGGCAAGGATGTGGGGTGGAGGGGATCAATGGGGGGGAAAAAGGGAGATATGTGTAATACTTTCAACAATAAAGATAAATTTTTAAAAAAGGCTTTACTATCAGCTTATCTTAATTATAATATACTCAAAATTAAATTATTTCTCAAAGTACATTGTTTGGACGTTTAATAAGCAGATACCACAATAAAAATCACAGTTCTTCAAATGCTTCCAAATGTATTTAAGAACCAGGGTTTATTGGTTTGCTTATTTTTTTGTTTCATTCACTGCCACTTGAGTAGAAAGTGATTGTACAATTAAAATCCTCTCAGGATAGTAGATTCATGGAATATATGAAAAGATCCAGACATTACAGACGTGTAGACTGAGAAGAGATTATGTTTTCACTTATCATTTCAACCCTCCTTTATATCTTTAAATATTAAGAAGTAATGCAAGGATCAATATGGAATGAAAAGTAGAAAGTAAGGGATATTCATATCAGATTATAATTTATTATTTATTTATTTATTTATTTATTTAAATTTAATTTTTATTTTTGTTTAAAGTGTTACAGATGCCTCTTTTTCTCCCCAATGCCCCCTTTCCCCCCATTCCTTCCCCCTCCCCAGTCACTTTCCCCACCACTGTCCCTGTCCTTGGGTTGTGCATATATGCATATAAATTCTTTGGTTACTCTCTCCCCCTTCACCCCCCCCCATCCCTCTGACATTTCATCAGTCTCAACTATGCTTCCATGTCATTGAATCTATTCTGCTCAATAGTTTATTAAGTTCTTTAGATTCCACGTATAAGCGAGATCATGTGATATTTGTCTTTCGCTGCCTGGCTTATTTCACTTAGCATAATATTCTCCAGGACCATCCATACTGTCCCAAAGGGTACGAGATTCTTCTTCTTTATAGCTGCGTAGTATTCCGTGGTGTAAATGTCCCACAGTTTTTTCATCCACTCATCTACTGATGGGCACTTGGGCTGTTTCCAGATCTTAGCTATTGTAAACTGTGCTGCTGTGAACATTGGGGTACATATATCCTTTCTGATGAATGTTTCAGGATTCTTAGGATACATTCCTAGGAGTGGAATCACTGGGTCAAATGGCAGCTTCATTTTTAATTTTTTGAGGAACCTCCATACTGTTTCCCATAGTGGCTGCCCCAGTCTGCATTCCCACCAGCAGTGCACTAGGGTTCCCCTTTCTCCACACTCTCGCCAGTGCATGTCGATTGTTGATTTGTTGATGGAGCCATTCTGACAGGTGTGAAGTGACACCTCATTGTGGTTTTAATTTGCATCTCTCTGATGATTAACATAGGCAGTAAAGTCACAGACATCCCACGTAGTGGACTTTTCACTGATACAACTCTTAGAGAAAAAAATAAACATATGGGACTACATCAGATTATAATTTAAAAATGAAATAAAATTCTGTGTTGCAAGACCAAGATGGCCTTAACATTTCCCCCAGTTTAAACTTTAGACAAGCCCTCCCTGACAGTAGCCCCTGATCCCTGTTTCCTTAGAATATTTACTTTAGGAAATTTGTAATTATAAATTCTTTTTCTGCCCCCTTTGAGATGTAAATCTTTTTAAAAGCTTCTTGCCAGTTTTACAATGCAGGGATGGCTTTCTCAAGGATTTGGGAACCATTCTTTTGAAATATCTCATCAAGGACAATATACTCCTATTTCCCAGTCTCTATGGAAGATAATACCTCTATTTCCCTAACTTCTGTAGAACACGTTGCTCCAAGTTGTAAAACTACCCCCTGTCATGAAGATATGAGAAAGTTTAGTTTTGCTTTGGGTAAAGCCATTAGAAAATACAGGTGGTCTGTGATCCAACTTCACCCCAGGATTTAAAAACTCCTCATCTCTGTTTCAGTGGAAATGAGCTCAAACTGAGTTCCTACCTCTCTCCCCTATTGCAGTAGTCTCAGATAAAGTCTTCCTTGCCTGTCGCAAGTTTTTCTTTGACAAGCATTATGCTATATGATAGTTATGCTACAAATGAGGGGGCAAGTGGTTCTTAAATAAGTAGAATATTCCACTATATAAAATAATAGTAGGTTCTACTAAATAAAATAATATATGTATGTTTCTTAAATAGTATTAATGAGTCATCTACCATAAATGCTTCTGTATAAATTATATCTTATGTAATGAATTAAAATTAAAAGAATTCTGTATCTGAAATGTGTTTTAAATATTATATTTTACTATATGTGCAGGCGTATGGGTTTGTGTTTGTTCTTATATATGTGATGCATCTGTTTGTCTATAGGAAAAAATACAAAAGACATTTCCTATTCATTTAGTGCAGCAATCAATAGGTCCAGAGATGCTGTATTTGAACTTTAAATTTCTCATTCAGAGAATCCAATAAAGTTTTCTACAGATTCCCTTTGGCACAAGTAAATTTCTAGCACCCTCTAAATTTTTATGGCTGTTTCTTCTCCTCTCTTACCCCAGAGGCAATGTTTCACTACCTTCACAATATCTCCATGTCTTTATTTGCTGACCCCCCTCCCCCAGTGTTGAATTAACACATAGCTTCTAGACTCTGCTGGTTTCCCACTAGACTGTCTCTTTTGCCCCTCTTCTTCCTCTCTTCTCCCCCACCCCCTTTTTTAACACTTTATCATTGTCCTTAGTGTGTAAACCATACGAGATTCTTAGTATTCCCAAGAGTTAACTTACAAACACCCAAATCTAAATTGCTCTGCGCTTTATATATAAATATATAGGTTTACATTCGTAGTTATAATTATAGATGCAGTTTTGTACAAGATCATGTAATAAAACAGTAACAAAATTGGCCTTTATGTTAGGATTGATTCTGATTCAGAATAAAGCCTTAAAGATATTGAGATTACTATATAAGACGCTTATATGTATTAATTTGTTTTCTCAGATTTGATGAGCAAAAAAGATGTTAAACATTCTTTATGAGTTTTACTTTTTTGAAAGGCTATATGCTGTGATATTCCTGAAAACTATTAAACTAAAGTAAAAACAAAAACTAGGAAAAAATTATATGCATTTGAACATATTCATTTGACAATTTAGGACTTAAAGTGAACATTAATCCAATAAATGTATATTTATAAGCACTATATCATCACATGAAAAAATTGAACCAAATGAAGCTGAAACAGTCTTTTAAGTATAAGATATAGAAGCTGGTTCAAATCATATAAATTGGTTTGACTGAGTTCACCTTATCAGTTCTTCAGTTTTAATAATGATTGTGGATCACTCATTATTGATTCTGCCAGGGTGGTGGGTAATGTTGAAGGAAACCAAAGTAATTGAACTGACATATTGTCACTTACTGTATTGTCCTCATATTGTTGTGATGACTATTAATATAGAGTATTAATGATTCATACTAGTATCACTGAATTCTCAGTTCCAGTAAGGTTAACTCTTCCAGATCCTCACTTTATGCTGTAAGGTACCAACTTATTTGGCTTCTTGAGAAAATAATCTGCATTATTTGTGAATTGATTTTAATTTCAAGTGATGAGATTACTAATGATGCACTTCTTTTACTTGTTATGAGTCATGTCCTGATGAATATAGATGTTCATTGATAGGGTAGCACCTCTAATGTGCAAAATTTCACTGTGAAATTATGTGAATTTGAATGCTACTTCTGTTTATGTTGGATTAAATTCATATTTCTAAATTCAGCAGCCTCTTCCCTCTCTCTTTTGGTTCATTTTCAACTGTCAAAAGTCACAGCTTTCCCCAAAGCATTATAAATAACATGAAACAAATGTAAATGAATGAGAAATAAGGATGATAAATTCCCAACTTTTTGGGGGTGCGGATAAGAGGGACGGTGTATGAAAATGCACTCTTTATTCTATCCACAATTAAATTCTTATACATTCAGGAAATCATAAAAGCAGCCATAAATTTTATCTGTAGATACTGAAAACAATCTATGGCTTATTTTTCTTCTTTACATGCATGCCAAAATATATCAGCTGTATTATAATGATTTAAGATCAAATTTCCCCCCCTTTGTAGAAGAATTTAACACTGATTTCACAATTAATATAGTAATGGAAATTTGATCAAATATAGTTTATTGTATTTGATAATCAGTCAGGAATATTTGTGCTTGAGTCGTAATAACATAAGTTACTAAAAACTTAATTTAGTAACTGTGAATAAAATCAAATAAATACATTTGTCTTGCAAATGGAAAATAAATTTTTTATGTCTCAAATTTTAATGGGATTGTTTGAAATATAATTTGTCTCAGATGTTCTTCACACTAAAATTTAACATATTTAAATCTCTTGTCTTCTCAGAGAAAAGAGTGTTCGTGACAAGAATTAGAGCATTTCAGCATTAGAATTATTAAAATGCATTATTCTTGTAAATTAATAAAAATAAAGTATTATTATAGCATTTATGCCATTTGGAGTAATCAGACATATTATTTTATTGGTGTTTTGTTTTTTTTTTAAATATATCTTTATTGATTTCAGAGAGAGGAAAGGAGAGGGAGAGAGAGAGATAGAAACATCAATGATGAGAGAGTCATTGATCGAGCCCACAACCTGGGCATGTGCCCTGACCGGGAATCGAACCCGGATCACCTGGATCCTAGGTCGATGCTCAACCTCTGAGCCACGCCCGGCCTGGCATGTTTTTAAACTAAACTAAAACTATGATTTGGTCAAAATAGTACTGTAAGTGAGAATAAAATTAAAGAGTGACACTATGTGATTGGAGGCCATCTTATGATTTTTATTAATATGTAGCCTCTACGATTACTCTATTTTGTTTTATCATTATCTGCATTTCAAAACTCACCAAGCACTGTTCAAATTCTCTGTGGCTGCCTGACAAACCACTTTTTGAAACCCAGTGACTTATAACAAGCATTTTTATTTTATTTGCTCACTATTAAATTCTACAATGTCAGGCTCTGCAGCGGGGATAACACGTCAGACTGAGGCACAGTGGGACAACATGAACGAGGCAATACGCTTGGGCCATTAGCCATGAATGTTGACTCAACTTCTAGATTCTCTTCCATGTAGTCATTCCATCTGTAGAGCTTAGCCTACCTCAAAAAATGGTGGTTTCTGGGTTCCAAGGACACATGTTCAAAGGAACAAGCCTCCAACATGTGTTTTAACAAGACCCTGCTTGCTTCATGTTTACTAATGTCCCATCGGCCAAAGCAAGTCATATAACCAAACCCAGCCTCCGTGTGGGAGGAGAGAAACATGGGCGTGAATACCCAAAGCTATGATTTACCTGGGACCACTCATATATAAAAGTCTACCACAGCACTATTGTTCAGAATGTGAGAATTTTTACCAACTGGAGATCAAATCTGAATGTAAGCTTCCTAGTTTTGTCTCTTAGTTTTATTGAAGCTTCTTTTCATTTTCAACTTGAAAACCCTATAGAAAATCATGAGAAACTAAATTTATACTGAAAGATGTTTGTGAATCTTAACAAAATTTTCTTATGTTTTAAAATTAACAATTGAAATGGAAAATAATATAGGGTTGTGGGGTGAGGTTTTCAGTTATATATATATTTTTTGCAGAAGCAAAAATAAAACTGGAACATTAGATTATAATATAAATATATCAATGACAACTTACATATTTTGGACTGGTAATAATGGGTACCATACCATTTTCACTAATCATTTACTTGATATGAACTTTTCAGGTTTTTTTCCCTGCAGTTTTAGGAAAATGCCTATCTACTAGTTCTTTATTTGTCACATAATCACACTGAGTAGCTTTTTTACCGTTATCTGGCTGTCCAACAAGTACGTTATATATTTGTGTTTTTATTACTCCAATTTGTTGATTTTCACCTTCCATGTCTGAAAGTGGGCTATAAGACATAGAGTAACTTGGATGAGTAAGCACCAAAACTGTCTGTATCACTTTATGTGACCTTCTAAATATCACTGAGTGAGTATTTCACAAACTGCCTCCCTTAGAACTTAGATTAAATGTTCTTTGCAGTCTCATTCAAAATAACTTTCTGCCAAAGCACTTGTCATCAGCCCTCTTACTTCCATCCATTCCTTTTCTCATCTGATGTAGTTTTCTGATCTGAATCTCCTCAACTTCTCTTTCTTTATATTTTCAAATATTCTTTCATAAGAATCTCTATTTCTAGACAGCCCACTTAACTTCCTTTAAAGGTTCCTAATATCCAGTTTCTTTTTTCAAAATTGTGTTCAATAGAAGTGAGTGGAACTGGTATTCTAGCAGTTGCAAAAAAATATATAGAAATAAATTTGCATACATTTTAAACTCACATAATAGAAACTAAAATTGGAGAGGGATTACTTTACATGTAAAAATGCTTTTCAGATTGTAAAGTTCTATACAAATTTAAGATATTATTATGAATAATAATGCTGATGTTGATGGTGATCATGAAATCAGTAGCCTTTACTAAAAACTAGTTCAGCCATGAGGAATTATTCAGTTAATTTAATATTCATCATAGAATACCTTCCAAATCATTGAACTGTCCACATTATAATAGCAGCTATTTCGGGAAGATTTTTTACATGGGTTCATTTGCATATCAGAGTCTTCACTTTCAATGCTAATATATATGAGATGAAAGTTATAAACTTGGAATTCTTATTGTCATGTGGAATAATTAGCTGATAATTTGATAATTGACTAGGTCTGCTATATTTAATAGATTCTCCTCAAGTTTGTAAATGTTCGGTTTATTTCAAAACTTACCTTACAACAAAATATGGGAATTATATGTGTGCTGTTTTGCACAAAACACAAAATCAATGTTAAACCTTAAGTACTGAAGGGACATCATTGTAAACTAGTTATTGATGTGCTGAAGTCATTTACACCTGCCACGGAAGATAGATTGTGACACTATTAATTGAACTGGAAGTGAGTGTACTCACATAGCAGCCATGTAAACCGGCAGCCCACCATCTGTAAAATTTCATGCATTTTCTGTGCAGATAGCTATACCATATTTTGACAACCCCAAATCAGCTTTAATCTGTCAATTTCAGTTTGTCACCAGAAAGTTCATCTGAAGGAGAATGTCTGTCCAATTCATGTTAAATGAAAAATGATTACAGTAGATAACACTACAAAATGCACCATATCTTAGAAAAAGAAAGACGTTTAACATAGTTATTGTGTACTTTTAAGGCATATTGCAGTTTTTTAAAAAGCACATCTTAAAACTCCAATATACGGTATATAATGAACTGTATATTTACTCACTGAAGGCATATGGCAATAGTAGTAAAAATAAAGATGCTTTTTCTGTAATAATTCTTCATTTGCATAACAATATGTAAGGGGATAAAACATGCTGTAGTGTTGCATTTTCATTTTTGGTTCAACTTGAGGGAGGCTTGCGACTCTACTCCAAAATGAACTTTTTTCTAGAATATCCACAGCCTTTCCATTCTTAGTACTGTACTTAAGGCCATTAGGCTTTAGTCAGGGTTGGGTCTCTTGGAAGAGAACGAGGGCTGTCTTCTGTAGTGCTCACTCACTTAGACATCCCACTGGCAGCATTAAATAGTCAAAGTACAAAACTATCAAGGTAAAACTATCAAGGTACAAAAGATCTGCCTTTTTGCCTCAAAGAAATTATAGTAAGAAGAAATGGATGAAGAAAGATTTCCCAAGACTGCTATATCTGACACATGATCACTCATGATTTTT
Organism: Miniopterus natalensis; assembly: GCF_054644295.1. Taxonomy (NCBI): domain Eukaryota; kingdom Metazoa; phylum Chordata; class Mammalia; order Chiroptera; family Miniopteridae; genus Miniopterus; species Miniopterus natalensis. The sequence goes on from NC_142083.1 coordinate 48,287,241, forward strand.
TCTCTTTATTTTATTTTTCCATCACTATTTATTCCCCCTGTACTCTCTTCCACATCCACCCATTCCCCTACCCCTACAATCACCACACTGTTGTCCATGTCCATGAGTTCTTTCTCACTCATCCCTCCACCTTCCCAGCTCCCCGGCTTCATTGTTAACCCATTCATTGTTTAGTAGCATGGTATTTAGCCTCCATGTGTTTGCGTGCTTCTTCTTGTAATTGATTTCTAGTTCCTTACCATTGTGATCATAGAAGATACTTGATGGGATTTTAATCTTCTTAAATTCCCCGAGACTTGTTTTATTGCCTAACATGTGGTCTATCCTGGAAAATGTTCCATGTACACTTTGAATATTTCATGCCAATCCCTTCTGACCTGCAGTTTCTGTTGAGAAATCAACTGACAGTCTTATGGGAGCTCCCTTGTACCTAACTAAGTGCTTTTCTCCTCCTACTTTTAAGATTCCCTAATTTTCTTTAGCTTTTGACATTTTAATTATGAGGTGATGTGCTTGGTGTGGGCTTCTCTGGGTTCATTTTGTTTGGCACTGTCTGCACTTCAGGAATTTGAATGTCTATTTCCTTCCCCAAGTTAGGTAACTTTTTGTCATTATTTATTCAAATAGATTTTCAGTCTCTTGTTTTCCTTCTTCTTCTGGAACCCTTATGATATAAATTTGGTATGCTTGATATTGTCCCAGAGGTCCCTTAAACAATCCTCATATTTTTTTATTCAAAAATTTTTTTTTCTGTTATGATTGTGTTTTCTGCTACCTTGTCCTCCAGATCACTTATTTGATCCTCTGCTTCATCTAATCTACTGTTGATTCCAAGTAATATATTCTTCATTTTAGTTGTTATATTCTTCAATTCTGACTGGTTCTTTTTTAAGTTTTACATCTTTTTTATGATTTCTATCTCTTTGTGTAAGTTCTCACTGACTTCATCTATTCTCCCCTTAAGTTTATTGAGCATTCTTATAGTTTTTTGATAGGTAGGTAGATATAGATAGACAGATAGATAGATAGATAGATAGATAGATAGATAGATGATAGATAGATAGATAGATAGATAGATAGATAGATAGATAGATAGATGATAGATAGATAGATAGATAGATAGATAGATAGATAGATAGATGATAGATAGATGATAGATAGATAGATGATTGATAGATAGGTGATAGATAGAGAGATAGATAGATAGATAGATAGATAGATAGATAGATAGATAGATAGATGATAGATAGATGATAGATAGATAGATAGATAGATAGATAGATAGATATAGATTTGATTGATAGATAGATGATAGATAGATAGGTATCTGATAGATCTGATAGATTTCTGGAGTTTTGTCTTATTCTTTCATTTGGGACATGTTTCTTTGTCTCCTCATTTTTGCTGACTCCCTGTGTTTTGTTCTATGTATTAGATAGATCTGCTATGTTTCCCAGTCTTGACAGACTGGCCTTATATAGAATGGACCCAGTGGCATAGTCTTCTTGGTAGCCTGAGCTGTGTGCTCCGGGAGTGTCCCCTGTGTGGGCTGTGTGTGCCCTCCTATTGTAGTTGATCCTCAGTTGCTGCTGGCACATCAGTGGGTGGAGGTAACCCTCAGGCTGACTCTCTTTGAGGGCTGGTCATGACTACAGCAGATGAGCTGTTGTGTTGGGGCTGACCCCTATGGAGCATTAATCACTTTAGCAGGGCTCTGGTGCCAGTCAAATCCACCCTTCATGTGTGCTGTTTGTAGAGCTGGTTGGGTGGTTCTCTGGTGCATTCTGAAGCAGGTACCCCATTTATGTAAGGTGTGAAGCCTTCTGGGGGGGGGAGGCTCCTGTGCAAGCCCAAGTAAGCTGCTGCTTATGCCAAGAATGAGGCCACTTGGTAGTGATCTGCAGTTGGTTACCACTTGTGCTTATCTTGGAGGTACTGGTAGAGGCTATGATGTGTACTGAGTCCAGCTACTACTCTTGCCAGGTTAAGACTCTTCAGTGGGCACCACAGTGTGGGCTGAGGCCAGCCACTATTTGTGCCGAATTTGTAGTCTCTTAGGAGAATCTACATTCCAGGCCAATACTGGCCTCTACTTATGCTAGGCTTGGGGCACCTGTTGGGAGTTACAAAGCAAGTTAAGACCAGCTGCCACTTCTGCTGGGCTTAGGGTTGCTTAGCAAGAACTATATGGCATGCCAAGGCTGGCCTTTGCTTGTTTGGGGGTGGGTCTTTGAGAGATTTTTGGGAAGGTCTTCAGTGATATCCACGGCAGGCTGCTTGTGTAGAGGAGCCGCTGGAAGAGGCTCAGGCCAGGCAGGTGAGTTGCATAAGGCAGGAGTTTCAGGGAATCACCAGGGTAGGGCAAACAGGGTTAATGGACAGCTCAAATCTGGCCCTCGCCTGTGCCTGGCCAGCTGGGTTAGAGGAGAGTTCAACAAATATATAATGGTGCCTGACAATACTTCTCTCTTCAGAGAGAGTTGTTCTTACCTCTGCCCTTCCAGCCCTCACCCTGAAGTTAGTCAATTTAGTTATTTCCCATATGACCCTGGTGAATTTTGGGCTGCTGTTCCTATGCTGGAGTGTAAAGCTAGTGAGTTTGTGAGTGAGTGAATCTGTGTGCAGTTCCTTTTTTGTTGTTGTTAACCCTCACTTGAGGACATTTTTTTTGCATTGATTTTTAAGAGAGAGGAAGGAAGGGCAGGAGAGACGGGGACAAAGAGAAACATTGATGCAAGAAAGACACATCATTTGGTTGCCTCCTGCACGTGTGCCAGCCAGGGCTGGGGAGCGAACCCCCAACCCAGGTATGTGCATCAGAACCAGGCATCGAACCCACAACCCTTTGGTGCATAGGCCGATGCCCTAACCACTGAGAAATACTGGCCAGGGCTGCAGGTTCTTTAAGAGAGAAATGCCTCTGTCTCTAGCAGCCCTTAATTTTTCCCAGATGCTATCCTTGCTGGTTTTCATAGCCAGATGTTATGGTTACTCCTCTTTCTGGCACTGGTCTCACTCTGGGGCTGGTACTTCTTGCTCCTCAGGGAAAACCTCCACAGCTGATATATCCCTCCAGTTTTTTAACCGCCACAGGTGTGTGTGGAACCAGCCCATTCATGTATTCACCCCACCTACCCATCTCAATAAGGCTTCTTCTTTATATCCTTAGTTATAGAAATTCTGTCCAGCTTGTCTTCAGGTGATTCTCAATTATTGTTGTTCTATAATTTAGTTGTAACTTTGATGTGGTCATGGAAATAGGTGAGCAAAGAGTTTGCCTCCTCCCCCATATTGACCTGAAGTCTCACAAATAGGTCTTTAAATAAAGGCAAGTATTTACACTAAATGAATTTTACTTTTACGTGTAATTGAAATAAGTGGTTGAAAGCAAAGAAAATAATAATTATGTATTAAGTAAGAAACAATGTCTTAAGAATGGAAGAATAAAGAGGTAAGATAGACAAATGTCAGAAACCAATTCAACCTATTATCATGTTGACCAGTTAAGCATGAATGTGAAAATACAGAATATGAGAATCATTTTGCAGTGATTGTCTTGTAATTTTCTCTTTCTATAGTTAAATCTGTATGTACATACTTTTTAAAGTATATTGGACTGCATAATAAAAAATGAAGGGACAAGAGTACTTTTTAAAATGTATGTGTTGGAAACCACTGAGACAATAGAATACCAAGAAGTCATTATTCACATAGTAAATGAAGTTGTAGATGGTTTGAAAGGGGTTACCTATTAGGAAATAAATTATTAAGAAAAATACAACATCCTGTTTAAAGATTAGCGCTTAACTCTATGTTGAATATACCTTGCCAGTATTTCACCTACACTGGAATGGCTCATGCTTGACTTTTCATCTGCAATGTGGTGACACATGCTAGTTGTTTTTGTGATTATGAGTCAAGTCATTCATTTCCTGTGGATGTTATTCATGAAGACAAGGGCAGAGGTGAAAGAGAGAAGAGACATAAGCTCACACAGACAAACCTCCAATTTTCTCACTAACTTTGGGAGACAGAAGACATGGACTGGAAGCTTAGCTAAAATATTTTTATTTGGGAAGGAGGTTTCTGTTTCTGTTAGTATTTCCTAAACTCTTCAATTGACTTATTCGAGCCTGTTCATTTTTCCTGAGTTCCACTTTGATTGCTTTTCCATTCTACTCTCTTCCCTCTATCATCTTCTAAAAATATATATTTAATCATATGCATTAGGTGTAATCTGTTGTTTCATCTGCTTCATCAATGGCATTCATATATTTCAGATTATAAATTTAGTCCTAGTGTAAGTATTTTCTTAGAGTGACCCTATCTTATTTCTTTGGCCACTTTTAACTATAATTTAAGCCATTAATTATTTACTTATTTTATGTTTTCTAACTGGATTCTTCTTCCCCCATAGCTTTTCTAACTATTCTAATTTTGGGATGGGATCAGTATCTTAATTTTCCTTTTTTTTAATTTTAATTTGTCACCAGGTAATGTTGGAAGGGCTAGGCCCCACACAGCCAATAAAGTTAGCAAAGTCACTGCCCCAAAGATAAAATGAGACTAATTTACTTTGGCAGCCAACACACCCCGAGAGATTTGGGAGCCCAGCCAACCTGAACTTGGAAGCAATGATGAAGCTGTCTACTGCTCAAGAATCTTTTCATTCTGATAAAGTGCAAAAAGGGTAGCACAGGACAAAGTGGTACCCAACTAGATTCTATGAGGCCTAGGTTTCATCCCCCGAATATTGTCCCACAAACTAGGCCACGATTACAACAGGAAGTAATGTAGAATAAGGCAATGCATCTCCAACAAAACATATTAGGGCATTCAGTATTTTATGTTAGTTACATGGTGATATTTCTGCAATTGTGGGTGAGAGAAAGCTACAAATACTTTTCTAAGTACTATTTCAGTAGCTTTATTTAGTCGCATTTCATGACCCAATACTCTTGTGATTTTGCTGAGGAACACTTAAAAGAACAGAGTTGAGATTTTAACTATTTATTTGGATATTTTTAGTTAAATTTGTCTTCCTATCAATTACTATGAAATACTTCCCCAGAGAGCATATCCAGGATGTTCTCAATTAACTTCAGTGAAGGTATGAGCTGCTAGCAATTTCTCAGTGTCAGGATCAAATACAGTGGCTTTCACTGTATTTAATACATGGAAATTTCCATAGAAAAGTTAATCATGTAGTAATTAATAGAATCCTGAACACCAGGCTTCAAATGTGTACAAGAAAATAGTAAAGTATGGCAAGTATTGTACATTATTTGTACCAATGTACAAATAATAGTAAACCCACAGTTTTAATAGCTTCTTCACTGAATTTGGCATCCTTAATTTAGATGGTATATGTTTGCTGTATAAAGCTTATTTATAGCTCTGTCATGTGACATAGGCCTAACTTTCAGATTTTTAATCATTAAATTTGAAGACTTGTTTTTAGAATTTTGTAGAAAGTAATAGAATAAGCCTACTGTGTGATGCTATTTTAAAGATACTTAAAAAATTATTCTTTTTTGAAGGCTTTTATGATACATGAATCTTCTGTATATCACACAAATACTATGGTTTGTTTGACACTAAGGTCTTCCTTTGAAGCCAAGAAAAGACAATGAAACCCTTAGATTTTACTCCTAATTTCTCCCCGCATTTATTTCTGTCATTCTGCTGCCTGGCAGCTGCAAACCTACCCTTACCTCTAGGCAAGCGGGCAAGCAAGCGTCTCTTTCCTGAACTAATGGCCATGCAGCTCCTTGGATTAATTGGCAAGTCAATGGTGCAGCCTGTACCTCGTTCCCCCAGGAGACCTGGGACTTCACATCAGCAACTTTTTGAATTCGCTTTGGCCTTAAGTTTGCTCCCAATCTTAACCCTTTCTAGACCACTTGTATTCCAATAGATGGCCATATTAAGTATGTGGCTCTTATGGTGTAGGTACATCTTTCAAAAAGACTTGAGAAAAGTGGAAAAGAACAACTGGTTAATTATAAAATGACTAAAACATCTTTGAAAAAAGAGATTTCTTTTTAAAAATTAACTTTTGTTTTGACTATGTACAAAAAAAGCATTTAAAGAATCTGAAGACAAACCATTCTTGATAAGCTTTGCTGGCTTGTTTTTTGCTTGAAGATTATATTTTGAATACATAATTCCCTTATATTTCTTCATCCTTAGGCAGAGTAGAATGAAAATGGAAGTTTTAGTTCTGATTTCACAACAAACTTCCTAAATGACCTCAGCAATATAAGATAAAGTACACTTTCTTCTGTGTAAAATTAACAATTTGGGTAAGGTAAGGACTTTTACAATTTTAAATTCTGGATATATTTTTAAAATTCAGTCAGGGATTTTAAGTTTATTTTCTAGAAGTAGAAACAAAACCCCAAGTACTTCCAGTTAGCTTTTTGCTTCATAAGAATAATTTCCTTTAAGCTCAGGAGTTCTGTTTTATATTTTATTCAATTCCTACCAGAATTGAATGTTATATAAGTAAATTTAGCAAGAATTGATGCTGCTTAGAAAATATTCTCTTCAAATGAGCCAGTGCTCTTGTCTAAAAGAATTATAGATTGGGCCATATAAGTAATTTTAAATTTTCTAGTAATGTTTAAAAACTAAAGGGAAATGAATGAAATTTAATTTAATAATATATTTTACACCAGCATATTAAAAATAATTTCATTACAACATGTAGTGAATATTTTAAAATTTATTAATGGTATATTTTACATTATTTTTTTCTTGTCTATTTAACACTCTACATCTCGGTTTAGGCACTAAATTATCAGAAATATTTAATCTGTATTCTGATTTCATAAAATTTACAACAGGAAAAGTAGATTCACACCTAAAAGTTGTTTCACACATACTTAAAGAGTTTTTAATTAATTTTGAATTTAAATTAAATTTAAGAATTGAGTTCCTTAGTGGCGCTAACCACATTTCAAGTACTCAGTAATCACAGGTGGCAAGTAATACCATATTGCACAGCTTGTATTTAGCCACTGATCCACTTCTCACTGGAGATCAAACTTGAAATTTTTAAGACTTCTATGTTTAACAACAATAGCAAAAGCTATAGAGACTGAAAGAGACTTTCATAATAAATTTACAGAGTTTAATGAAATGTTAAGATAAATAGTTTTACCTGAACTTTTTAAAAAAAATCCAGCTCTTCTCTACAAATACCCATCACATGCATGACATAATTATTATAACCCAGACCCCTTGGTTTTTGTGCGTGTGTTTTTAAAATTTTATCTTTACTTTTGAAAGTATTACAGATGTCTCCAATGACCTCTTTTCCCCTTTGACCTCTTCTACCCCCCCCCCCCCCCCGCCCCAGGCCTTCATCTGAAGCAAAATAAGCCAGGCAGAGAAAGAGAAATTTCACATGATCTCACTTATATATGGAATCTAAAAAACATAATAATCTGATGAACAAAATAGATTCGGTGACACTGAAGCATGGAACAGACCCCTTGTTTCTGAGGTAATTCAAGACCCTGGCCTTTTTCATTTTTTAAGTAAAATTCTAAAGCAAGAGGTAATCCTTGCATAATAGTTTTCTATTTTTGCTGAGATCTTATAACTTTGCAGGGCAAAGCATTTCAAGAGTGAAAAGAAAATCTTGTCTAAATATAAATATTTAAATACAATAGAGTATAAATTTCTTAAGAATATATACTACAAGTGATCTTTTCAAAACTTGTTTTCTAAGCTGTGAGTGAAAATTATTGAAGAAGAGGCAAAATTTTCCCTTAACTTTGAATATGGTATTTAATGAAGAAAAAAGTCTATTTGTTCATTGTGAAAAAGGTAGCTAGACAAAATTTTAGAGCTGAAGAAAATAAATGATCATGTAGTCTAAGTTGCACATTTCCTAACTAAGGAAACTGAACCCCAGAGGGGCAAGTGACTTGTCAAGGTCAATAGCTATTTTGTAGCAAATCCTGTACTGGAACCCACACTCTCTGATTTCCTAGTTAGTACTTTTTTTCAAAATTTTTATAATTGCATGTGCATAAATGTGAGATTGTAAAATTGTTATGCTTAATTTCAGAAAGCTGCTGGGCAAGTACATAGAACAGTAGAGAGATCTGGTTCTGATTCTTGCATACTAAAAAGGAGCCCTACGTTGTAACAATAATGTTATTCATTATGCACTTTATTTTTATTAAAAATTTTTAATGTTGACATTATTGCAGGTGCCCCCCTTACCCTTTCCCTCCGTCTACTTCCACTCACTCCCCCACCCCTCCCTTGGCCTTCACCCTAATATTGTCCATGGGGTATGCATATATGTTCTTTAGCTAATCCCTTCACCTTCTTTATCCAGTTACTCCCGTCCCTGTCTCCTTGGGCACGGACCAGTCTGTTTCATGTGTCCATGTTTCTGGTTCCATTTTTTCAGTTTATTTTGTTCATTAGATTCCACATATTAGTGAGATCATATGGTATTTGTCTTTATCTTATTTCACTTAGCATAATACTCTGCAGGTCCATCCATACTGTCCTGTCACAAAGAGTAAGAGTTCCATTTTTTTTATAGCTGCATAGTATTCCATTGCATAAATGTACCACACTTTTTTATCCACTCATCTACTGATGGGCACTTAGACTGTTTCTAGATCTTGACTATTTTAAATAACCCTGCTATGAACATAGGGGTGCATATATTCTTTCTGATTGGTGTTTTGGGATCCTTAGGCTCCATTCCCAGAAGTGGGATCCCTGGGTAAAAGGCAGTTCCATTTTCATCTTCTCCAACCCTGTAGTAGTGCTTAGGATCCCATAAAGATGTACACAATAAAAAGTAAAAATCTCGTAAAATTTACAAAATGTTTAAAGTCAGAAAAACTACTGCAAATAATGTTCTTTTAAGAAACATGGAAGATAAAGATTAAGGTATTTAATAGGGTATGAATATCGACTGAGTACAGAGTCCTTGTTTTAACTATTAGTTTTTTGAAATGGAAATGTATCAGTTTACATTACCAGATACATCATATTTACCTACAAACAGCAACCAACTTAAAAATGCTGAATCATTTTTTAAATGTATATAAGTTAAATACCAGAATGCTAGCAAAGCAAAATTCAGAACTTTATTTTAAAAAGTCAGATTTTTTTAGACTAGACTGCTGATTGATAATAAAATAACCACCAAACATTTCAAGTTTAAAAGAAGATGTACTTCAGGATGCCCCAAACTAATATAATTGTTAAAAGTTAATAAAAAATTATTACCTAAAATGTTGACAATTATGGAAGCCGAATGATGAGTACATGGAGATTCATTTATTTTTTCTATTTTTGTATATATTATTTTAACATTTCATGATAAAAAGGTAAAAAAAGATTTTAAAAACAATGCCCATTTATTAAGATGATGAAGCTATAGTGCTCAAAGTCTTTGGATATGAGGTAAAAAGATCAATAATAATTTTTTAAAAAGGTCCTAAGTATTTGGTGTACTCTTATAAGTGGAGAATATCATGGAATATTATTGGATATATGAATTTAGGAAAAGGCTCAGCAATGGGAAGAACCAGGATAGATTTATGCCTCAAAGAGCAAGAGCTCCTGGCCTTTACCATAGTGTCCACTCTGACATTAATGTATTTTAACCTTAACCTTTTCAAAGACTGAAATTCATAATTCAGATTTTTGAATAGAGAAAATAATTGACAATTCACTTGAGTTAGCCAATGGACTGATCATTCTAGGTCTATTCCCCATTTCTGGTCCAATCAGCTGAGGCCTTAGGAATGGGATTGTAATGTAATACATGAGACCATCCTCTTCTGGGCAGTAGACAGAACAAGTTCTTTCTGAAGGGACAGGGATGGAGAGAAAAATATAGATGTTTCAATACTATTTTTTCCCCCTGGTATTGCACTATGCTCCTTGTTTATGCTGGCCTCGGTATGATTGCCTTGTCACCAAAAGTCATATAGTCCATGAGTATATCTATTTCAAAAATTTCAAGATAGTCACCCCATTCTTGTTTGGAGCTTGCATTTAACAGCATATATCTACCATCTACATTTTATATTAGTATTGTGCTTACATATTGCAGTCCGGGTTTCTAGGCCACTCCAACTTGGGAGTGAGGAAAAGGTAAAAACAAATCTGTAACAAAGTGGCCCTTCAGTTGCTGCAGATATTTAGTGGTGTGACAATTTTAGAATATCAGGGAAGAATATCTGTGATTTTTCTGGGCTTTCTTTTATTATTCTCAAAGTGGCTAATGTTACTGTAGTCCGCATCCTTCCATGACAGAGTTCGAACACAGGAAACAGGCAATCACTTTCCAACAGCCTTCCTGTACATCTCACTAGCCAGACCTAGGTCACAGTCCCATGCCAGAGATCAAGGGATCTCTGTTCACTATCTAGTCAACATGAACATTTGGTAAGAAGGTAGGAAATAATTTTGCTATAGACCTGAAACAGTCCCTGTTACTCCACCCCTTCATTGTAATGTAGACACTAGAATTTGGATAAAGTTGACTTTACCCCAGGGGCCTTCATTAGTGGAAGCCAGGGCCCCAATCACCTCTTCCCATGATGATTAATTTAGTAAGTAAGGCTTGAGCCTATTGGCACACGGAATTTCTCTGGCCACAGGAATGATTTCAGGGCTGGTGTAATCCAAACTGAGGGGGCATTTTTTGTTGAATCTTCTAGGTTACAGAAACTCTGCAAAGTGCCATATTTAGAGGACTACTTTGACCAATTCCTTTTTGCTTTGTAGCTAGTTAGTTTTAGGGTTTTTGCTAATTGTTAGTTGTAAATAATATAGCAGGACTTTAATTTGTTTTAATTCTTAAAAAATAATGATTATATGAAAAAAAGTACATATTTATGAAAAAAATGCTGTAGCAAATCTATTGTAAACTTTTTTTAAGTCTACCCTTTTATTACAGAGAAATTTTTTTTAAATATTGGTGATTATTTATTATATCTTTTTCAGTTCAAGTTATCTAGTCAATGTCAACACAAAGCCTTAGCTTTAGGATTTTTCAGAGAGAGTTTATATATTTTTGTTAATAATTTTGTGCTAGTAGTTTTATGGGTTTTTTTGTTTTTTTGTTTGTTTGTTTACTATATACACAGTATAAACATGTTGGTTTTACATACAACCCCAAAAAATTAAGTGTCTTTCTCTGAATTTTATAGATGCTATGAATGTGATTTGAATATAGTACATACTGAATATTTAATTTAATCTTGCCTCATATAAATATGAAAGCAGTATAATTAGAATTTATTCCCTTCATGTTATAAAATTCCCAGTAACCCATTCCTAGAAATGTTGCAGGAGGTAAGGAATTTCTTTTACAACCTATGTTGGAGGCCTGTGGCTTGGTCCTCTTACGCTTAACACTGCTGCTCTTCTACCTGTGTTGAGAGCACCAACCTTGCTCTGTGCACTTAGCCCCCATGCAGGGATTTTTTTTTTTTTTTAATTGTATAACACTTATATAAAGGGATTGTTCCATTATTATTCACTGATAATATACTGAGGTCATCCCAAATGCATGTCCACTTGTTATGCTGACCTGTAAATCCTGATCCTTTGCACTCAGGGCCACAGTTCAACAGAAACCACTTTTGTGATAGCTTTATTTGAGCGTAAGATAAAACTTATAAAATTTTTGCCTGGAAAAATTCACTCTCCTGCAGGGAACAATATGAGAAAATTCTGGTTGGCTTGCTTTTGTAAGGAGCCTCAGAATCCAGAGAAGATGGTACTTAGGTCAGCAATGATATAATCTCTGACCTAGCTCTGGCCTTGCTGTGACAGCTGAGCTGCTTCCCATGCTCTTGGGGCTTGACCAGACTTATTCACTGCATCTCAACACTGTGGGAATCCAAAATACAAGGCTTAGGCATTTTTGTAATGTGGACTTTTTGTTAATTACTTTTAGGTAAATTCAGATCTTACCATTAGAAATGTTTAACTCTCCTTGAAATAATCTTTTGTTTTTATGTAACCAAAAAGAAAAGAAACTTAGTTCTTCTCACATAAGTTCATAAACCCTCTATCATTGTTTTCAAGTGTGCTTTACATACACAAGAGAAATTGTATGTGTTTACATGTGAATGTTTTTAATTGAGTTAGTGCCCTTACTTTTAGTATTTTTCTTCAAATGTAATGGGCATATGTGAAGACTGTCTAATGAACTAGGACCACCCCGCTGAGCCTTAACCATCAGTGCATGCCTGTGCTAGGCTAGGTTCCATTTCCAGTTTATTTCAATTAAGTGTCTGTAATGTAATTACACGGCACAGGAAGGATCTGTTGATGTTGTGAATTTGAATTTTAGTAATATTACTCTAAACGATAATGTGACTTTATAACTTTGAAAGTTTCTGTTAGGTAATTATCCTTTTACGAACTGTTAGGAAAGTCCCGTTTACGTGCTCATTGGGAAGGATTTCCTTTAAGGTGGGTTACTGTGAAGGTACTAGAATCACTTCTTGATGTATTAACTGCAGACCCTTTCTTAATACACCCAGCACATTTTTATGTTTTGCCTGAAGATAATTCCAAAATATCATACCCGGGGCAGAGTTCCCATTTAGTGTAAAAGCTCCTCGTTTGTACACTTACCTTCGCCTTCTCTCCCGTTGTCCTTCCTTCACATTTTCAGGATTTCTTTTGGGAAATGAGGTTTTAGATGATGGCGGCCCTTAATATCCAAGTTGCTAATGAGTGCTTGGCTTTTTAATTAGGGGACAGCATTTTCCTGCAACAAGTGCAGGGCAGGTGGCCTGTGCAGGCTTCACTCTAATGGGCACCTCTGTGGTGGACGCTCTTACCAGCGTTGAGGAGGGAGCTGTGAACATCGGCCCTCTCAGTGGCACATGTTGAAGAAGAGAGATGCCCACGATAATAATTTTATACTACTTGTAACATTCACTGTTGTTTTAAATATTGAAGAATACAGATTTATTCATTATCATTGATTGCTACGTTCTTCCCAAGATGTTTTAAAAACAAGAACAAATCAAAAGAAAACAAAAAACAAACCCCTTGCACCTGGCTCTGTGTGCATGGGTTTAGGTATGGATGGATTTGAAATTACAATAAAAACTCAGAAGCACATTTGCAAGAATCGCTAATTCAGGTCAAACTTAATGACCTCTGAATTGAACGTATTCTTATAACCTAAATAGGTACAATAATTGGATAACTATGAGTCCAATTTTATTTTACCGCAAACATACTGAAACACAAATGGAATGGTTTTCAATTTAGAAATTTTGATTATTTAGCTATATCAGCAGCCTGGAAAGAATTAGTTTTATTTTTACCCATTTTAGGTAAAGATTTAATTCTTCATTCTTTTGTAGAAAAATTACTAATTCAATTTTTTCCACTTTCCTGATTTAAAGATCTAATACTCTAAATATAAACAGTACTCCAAAGAGGAAGGGTAGCATCTAGGTAGCTAATATCAAATACAGTATAAATGATAAGCCAATTTATGCAGAAGATTGTATATGTTTATTCAATAATTACTTACCTTATTCTTATTTTCTTTTACTTAAAATATTTTAAAGATATAATGGAATCTAATTAAATAAAGCATTTCTATGACTACTGATAGCATATTAGAGGGAGAATTGGATTTTTAATATCAAAATTTTAGGAACCTAAAATAGGAAATGTAATTGGAGCAATTTTTGATGTAATGTATTTAAGTTCTTAAGTTTTTATAACACTGATGTCTAGAAAATAGACTTAAATCCTCTTGAGTTAAATACCTGACATGTATTTTGTCACTGTGACTTCTTTTACCTTGGCAATTGAAGTTGACCTCACAGTGCTGCCCCCCAAGAAGACCCTTTGGCTGCCATCTCTGACGTTAGAACTCTGCGCAGCCTTTATCTTGGACCTTGGAGACCGGAAGCTGCCCCATTATGTGAACTATGCTCAGTTATGTACCAACCGGTTTCACTCACAAGGGATCAATTAGTAGTTTGTTATACTTATGAAATTAATAGCCGTCTTGACCAGAGTTGTTTATCTTTCACTCTTATTTTTTTAATTGATGGATGCTTAGTCCCTCTCTGGAGGACATAAGGACTATGGCTTCTTGGTCTAGAAGAGTAGACAGAGCCACTGCATTGTAGCCCTTTAGTCTCCCGCCCTGGCGCCTAAGAGAAGACTTGAACAGTTAAAGCTGTTGAGTTCTATTTTTCAATATGTCCTTTTTCACAGATAGTACAATGTTGATTTTGTTATTATATGAACCAATAACCTAATCATTGCTTAAATTTATTTGTTAATACATAAAATTAGAATGATGAAGTTTAGTTTATAAATTAGTAAGAGATTAAGTGACTAGAAATAAAATAAAACAATTCTAACAATATTCTGCAATAAACGTTATGTGAATGCGGCATTATTAAGTAAAACAGGGTTACTTGAACATGAGCACCACGATACTGTGACAGTCAATCTCATGGCCTAGCCACCGAGTGACTAAGGGGTATGAATGTACGCACCGTGGGCACCCTGGACGAAAGGATGGCTCATAGTGGGCAGGACAGAGTGGGTCAGCGAGAGTTGTCATCACTCTACTCAAAATGGCACCCAATTTAAAACTTAAGAATTGTTCATTTCTGGAATTTTTTCTTTAGTATTTTTGAACCGAGATTGACTGCAGATAACTGAAACCATGGAAAGCAAAATTACTGTACTGCGTATGTATAGGACTTCAAAAGCCTGTGTTCTTTAGAGCAATAACAGCTACCCGTGAAAACAGTCTGTCCTCCCTGAAAGATAAGGGGCATATCACTCCCCTGAGTCCCATATACCCCGTATCAGAGGCACTGAGGCTTGTGGAATGTCCTGTCAAAGTTGAACAGCAAAGAGTGCTCTCCTGGCTCTTTGCCTTTGTGTGCAGGCTGCATTGGTGTCTTAGCCTGAACTGCCTTAGGACTTTTTCTAAGAAATCTATTAAGCCAAATCTCCATTTCGTTTCCTACTACAGTTTTTCTAAACTGGATTCTGCAGTCAGGTGCTTAGATAAATTTGGAAAAGGTAATTTTTTTCTTTGTTTTATCTTAAACTTATTTTTCCCCTTTTACTTGTAAGACTTCTCAGGACTGAACCTTTAAAGTTGGTAGAGAATGTGTTAGACTTATTTAATCACCAAACTCTTTTCTTCTGGAGAATATTGTGGGACTGATGTCTCATAAAACATGCATGATATTCGTCATATTCAAGGGATCAATTTGAAGGCGCACTTTCATTCTGGACAGGAGGTTCTGCTCTTTGCATTCTGAGGTATCTCTTATTTTGTGCTCCCATTGTAAGTGTTAGGTGTTTTGTTTTTCCAACATTTTTTTGTATTTAAGGACTAATATCAGAGTGATCTCATGGTGTGAACTGGATTCTGAGAGTTCATGATACAAACTGGATCACTCAGTTTCAGGAGTCTGGAGCAGCAATCTGCAGACCCATGGGCTACATGTACAATATGGCAGACTATCCGAGTGAAAAATGAAAAAAAGTCGGTAATGAGCTTTAGAGCTAGAAGGTACTTGTATATCTACTTTATTCTTCTTATTTTACAAATGAGAAAATTCATGCTCCTAAAAGTAAAGTGGGCTATTCTTGGTTAGCATCAGTTAGTGTTAGAACAAAAATGAAAATATTTACCAAATTAGTAATTTTCCTCCCTACTGACAATCCTTAGACTACAGTAATGACTTAAATATTTCTTGAATAAATAAATGGTTAAATTAATATAAGTAATTGAATGCTTTCTCTGAAGTTTTCTTTGTTTCCCTTCAGAAGCTATAGAACATTTTTCCTAGTCTCTTATAGCTTATTCTTTTAAACCTTAATTATTCTGATAGAAAGTTAATGTCTTCTTTCTTTATAACAATCATAAAATCAATAATTTGTTCCAGAATTATTTCTCAGCTATACATAAAGGAAATGAAGAAAAAACTTGATAGCATGGATGCTTGAAAACAAATATAAAAGACATAAGTTATTTCTTGAAAAAGATTTCCCATTCATGCTTCATATCATTTGGTGCCAACCAATGGCAGAAGTAGCTTTCCTCACTCAGAGATGCACCCTGTCTGCCTAACATGTTCAGTCAACGTTTCCCTGTGCTTTTAATTTGTGAAGCTGGAGTGACCCCTGAACCAGTAAACTCACACTACCCATTATGGTCTTTCACTGTATTTTCTGGGAACATGTAGCATACTCTGACATTCTTGTTCTATGTTTGGGATCATGACATGGATTCAATCAGAATCCCCAGGCTCCAACCATTTCCCCAAATCTGAATGGGGAGACACAAATGTGTGAGTGTGAAGACACATATGCAAGCAAACTGCACATTTGTGTATCAAACAGACATATGCGAATTACAAACATAAGCAATCAAAGCCTTGTCAATATAGGATGGCCTTTGTGGTAGATATCATGCCCTTAGTAATCTAAGACTTTGAAGAGTGTTACCCTCAAGTTGGCAGAAGAGGGAAGAAAAAAGCTGTTACACACCCTTTCCTGATCCGCTTCTGAAGAGAGCGGGGAAAATTGAGCACTGTGCTCTCCCTGCGGAATGTAGTGTACATCTGATTCCTTCTCTACAAACTGTCCCCGTTTTCCCAGCTGTTTCATACTCATCTGGGTCACACACTGTGCTACCTTCCAAGGTTCTGAGTACTGAAATTCATAGGTCAGCTCATTTCTGTGAAAAGTTTAACTTCTCTTGATGACCTTCTGTATTCAAGGTAGGAGTATACTCTTTCAGCTTTCTCCTGGTGCTGGTTTTTATATTTACATTTTTAATGTTAAATGTGCTGTTCCTTTTGATAAATAAGGAAAATAACTCTTCATGAACTGTATGAAATAGCCTACATTGTCCAGGAAATTTTATAAACAGAGAAAGTGGTGGTCAGAATGATATAATTTAGTGTGGCTCAAAAAACTTTCTGTCCTAAAATAGCTGTTGTTTTCTATTTGTTCTGGTGTGTGTGTGTGTTAGAAGCATTTTCCCTCATCATGTGGTCTTCTTTTAAAGTGGTAAAGAATGAAATCTTTGATACCGTAGTGTCAATAAACTTTATTAGACATTTCTCTCAGTTGATGAAAATAGAAATATTGAGTTTAGAGACACCAAGAAAGGTTTTGTCCACTTCAAGAATTTAAAATGGGACAATCATGGAATTGGCAAGAATAAAGCTGTACTTAATATTCCCAATTTGTATTTATGGGGCTGTTTGATATATCTTGAGAACCTATTAATAACAGCAAATAGTCTGCACACATATGGAGGCACATTAAGTAGAGGCTTTATGACTTAATTGTTAGAAGTATATTAATTTAATAGATGCAAAGTCAGTAGCACTCAAACTGCCATTTAAGTCAAATCACCCTTTATTCTGATATTCTTCATTTGATGCACTTGATACTCAATAGGTTGAATCAGAAATGATTTTCAAAATGAGTTGACAGTGGTCAGGTTTCTTTTATAATCGGGTGCCAAGATGATTATGCACACATCACATTTACAGAGGCCTTCGTCTCAAGTAGTAATTTTATTTCTATAATACTGGTTTTAAAAAAGACACTAGACAAGATGTGATTTTAGAGTACAGGTTCTCAAAAAATGTGCAAAGCTGGAATGTAATTGTAGGCTGTATTATTAACTCAAAGGCTGGCATCATTTCAGCATAAAAAATAAGTTATGGGAATGAGGACCCCCTTTTTTAATCATGAAAGAGCTTGTGTATGGATATTATGAGGGATTTTCCCGAGCCTTATTCTTAAACAGATTACACTATTCAAAGTCTCAAAGAATCAAAATCGTGCTCAGCTTGGGCAGTCAATGTGCAGCCTAAACATGTGACAGATGCAGAGAAAACTTCAAAGATGCCATTACAAATGCCTGTGGAGACAGTTAAGGAGCCAGATGCTACTGTTTCGTGTCTTCCGCAGCTCCGAATGTGTCCTGTGATCACCTTCCAGAGAGGAGGTATGGTTCAATCTGGTGAGGAACAGAACGCCACCTAATCTTTCTGTTGTTGTTTGCGCACATTGTATGGCTGGGGTGTGAGGGGCTGGGATGAGTGACTCTCACCGGAGGGCATGTGTATGAATTTGCTGTTCCTTATACATGAAGGAACAACTGCAAAAAAAAAAAAAAAAAAAAAATGATGTATTCTGTGAAAGCTCTCCTGTCTAAAAAAATGATTTGTAGATGTGTATTACCATGGAAACACTTTACTTTCTTCAACTTTTGCCATTTATTTAGACACTAAAAGAGGTAATAAATATATTCATTATGGTTAATGTTTATTTCGCATTTTTTTGGTGTTGAGAAATAAATTACTTGGGATATCATATTAGTAAGTGCATGTTTCATTTTCATCACTACTGCATTCTGAAGAGGAACTTTATATTTTGAGATTGAGTGAAGCCCCAGGTAAATACAAAGGTGGTGAGATTAAGCTAAAAATCTAAAAGTGCCACCTGCTTTTATTTTATATGATATCCTTTATTTTTACATCTTTTCCAGTATAGGCTTTGTAAGACAGCTTGTTTTATCTCAACTTTTATGAACACTATTTCATAGGCTTATTATTCTAAATGGAATAAAGGGAAATAAAAACTTCTAGGAAACGTGTAATAGAGTAAAAACAAACTAGAAGATTTGAAGCAGTGTGTAATGTTTCAGCATTTGTTTTGTATTGAAAAAGTGATTTTGCCCAAGTTTATTTTTTTATTATATGTGATTCACCTTAGCTTGTCTTCTATTAAATCAAACCTATGGAGAGATTGTTTTATTAATATTTGAATTGAAATTTGTGTCATTTTATAAAAAAAGAAACTCATATACATTAATTATTTACATGAAAAGGGATGGCTATAAGTGGAAAATAAATAGCAAAGGATATTTTTCTTTCTAATGTAAACATCTGGCAGTAATCCTTGCTTACACAATTAATGGGCATTTAATTGGCAATGATCAGTTTATTGCTGCAATATGAAGTGAATGTTTCCCCAGGAACAAACAGCTGTTGCAAGAATTTCACAGTGATTTAGCAAACACCAGGTGATAGCTGTATCTAGAATGAAGTGTTCTGTCTCTCAGCAAATCACAGTGCATCAAAAAGAAAAAGTTAACAATAGCATAGTCGGAGAGATCCAATTGCCACTGACATTAAAACCTAACTAGAAAGCAAACTTCATAAAACAGTAGGTTAATTATATTTCATATTATCCATGCCTCAAATATAAAAAAAGAAGTAATCTCTTCAAGGAGCAAATAGTAAATTGGCATGATATTAATCTATTTAAAAATAGTATTTTATGTCTTGTTTTAAAGACATAATAGTTGATGAAATTTTTTCTATTCTAATGTTTTAAAAGTCTTAGAAAATTTGATAGTTATAATTCTAATTTTTTGATTAAAAAGTTATTGAAGTCATTCAACGGTTACTGACAATTATATTTTTTTCTTAATAGATTTCATTCAACTGTCTAAAATTAAATGTACCACTTTTTAATTTGCATTGCTTGTGAGCTGCTTTCTCATTAAGTTTTAAATAAAAAGTTTTTCATTTTTCATTATGCACTTTTATTACTAATTTAATAAAATGGTAATAGCTATGCAAACTTTCTATGACTACTCAGCTTTTGGCATAGATTAAATTATACATTTTAAATGTAGCACACTGGCAGACACTGTTATTTCATAAAGCTGAGTTTCATTAGTGAAGAAAGTAATTTTGCTTCAGCAAAAAAATGCTTTTATTTACTATACTATTTAGTATTAGCTTATGCTAGAGTCTAAGAACAATGAACTCAAATGAACAAAGCATCAAGGGCCAATTTATAGAACAACACTTTGATTTTTCATGTATGCATTCTGCAATAATTCATCTCCATGACAAAAGCAGACAATCAATCATCTTCTATTGTGCCTTTCTCAATAAAATTACTATTCTTGATGTAACAAAAGAAAGCTGCCTAAGTAACAGGAACAGTTTTACATGCTCAAATCAATAAATTGACCATACTTCAAAAACCTTTACCCATTAATATGACAATGCAGTTTTACATTTAACTTATCCATATTAATATTAAATTATTGTCAAGTAGCATTGTTCTTTTTCATTTGAGAAAACAATAATAAATAAGAAAGCATGTTTAAAGAATGCTTTCAATGTCTCTCTGACAAAACTTTGTAGCCTACATACAAGTGTTGATATGCTATTGTTTTATAACTGTGTGCAGGTTGAAATATATCATATTTTGGACATAAAAATCTCTATATTTCTAAGTCCTAAAAGCACATAGAATCTATGAACTGTTACAAACAGCTCTTTGTTCCTGTATTTAAGGTTATATAAGAATGGTAGTTTAAGGTAATCCTATAATATATAGTATTGTTCCTAAAGTAAGATGTTTATATTGTAGTATACTTTAAACATACAAACTCGGGCATATATTTCAAAAAGTAAAATCTGTATATGCTGTTTGAAATGTAAAGAAAAACTGAAGTTCAAAAGTTAAATGCAATTTTTCTATACCAGGCAAATGAAGAAATAATATAGGTAAAGATATGGCTACACACTCATTGTAAACAACTAGTTCTTATTTTCAACTAGAATAATAGAAATTTAACATGAAAAAAGTTAAACTTTTTACTCATTTCTAGCCAATATAGAGTGCAATACTGAGATATGTATTTCATTTTAATACCGTTTGATATATAATACTGTTTTTGGTCTTAAATTTTTCTCACAGAGATCAAATGGAATTACAGCAGAATTCTTAAATTAAAATATGAATAGTTTTTATATAACCTACCAGAGCAACAGGATTAATTTAAGCTAATAACACTCATGTCATTAACCACTCCAAAATTCAGTTGACTTTAGAACCTCTGAAGACTTTCTTTAATCGTATTTTCTTTCTTCTGAATTAATGAGGCCAGGCCATAACATGTTTCAAGAAAATGAAATCCTTTGTTACAAAAATGCAAATGCAGTGACTTAGCATCTAAGATACTATACTGCATAGATGACTGTGAGAATAGTTTCAGTGTGCTATGGAGGACATGACATAATTTGCAACAATTTATATACCAACTATATAATTAAATTCTAGCTATGTTGTGCTCCTATTAGTTGTTTTTGAATTTACAGTATGTTTGTGAGTTATACCATGTCACAAGAATGGCATTCTAAATTTGGTATTAAATATTTTATTGGATTTCTTAAACCTTATAGTAATCAATTTTAAAAACTGCCGTCAAAAAGTACTTCTATAACCAAATGTTGACACATTCGTAAAAATTTTTACTGCATCCTATTGTACATTAAATGCTTTAATGGAAATATTATTTGGTCATAAGTGACTTTAGGCAGTTACTTCTCGTTTTCTTTTCCCCACGTGTTGGTTAATTCACTTTGATTTAGTTCCTAGTCAGTGTGATTTTCCATAAACTCCCTGGAAACACGTTATATAATAAGTTATTTACTGAGAGAGATTAATTATGGACAATCAACTCTTATTAAGGAGTCTTGCTTACTTATATGTTACTCAGTTTGAATAAATCGATTTCAGGGGAAACTAGAAGTTGCTTTATGTTATATGTTTCATTTTTGCGGTACCTTCCTTAGCTATAGCTGCTGAAGAAAGAAAAAGCACAAGACATAATTCAACAAGAATCACAATGTTGTTTATCACACTATGACAACAGTATTGCTGAATTTTCTTGAACTGTTACTTATCTTCATAGAGAATCTATGCCCGGAGACCAAGGTTTGGTTGTTGCTCCCATGTCTTAAGAAGCTTAACAGCTCTATTGCTTGTAGCTGTCGTAGCCTCTCTTCATATCCCTTTCTCTCTTCCTCCCCTGTCTCTGCCTCTCCTTTGCCCTCCGTTTCCCCTGATTCTGCCAGGTCTATTAAAGTGTAATGAATTAATATGTTCAGGATTTCAGGTCAACCTTCACTTTGGAGGGAAAATGCAGGGCCAAGAAAATTCCTATTGAGTGCATCTATTCCATTAATCCTGGGGCTTTACAGAATTTTATTTATTTTATAGAACCATTACTACTATCTGTGAAAGCCATTGGTTTTTGTCTTTTATGGATGGCGTTATTGCTAATAACAGCCCAAAGTGAAGAAACTAAAGCCACCTATGTTTGTAGGTACATAAACCCAGGATAATCTATCAAAATTTGAAGGTTTGTTTTCTTCTTACTCCTTTAACAACCTTATTTTCATTTTAGTGTTTTGGCTGCCCAACCACTCAGGCTTTCTCGTTCCTGGTCCATCTGTTCTTGGTAGTTAGAAATTAATCTGAGACTAAGTTTTATTGAAAAACTTTGACAGAGAATATAAGTTAAAATCATAATTATTAGAAAAAAATCTTGGTTGACCCTTTTGATAAGTCAGTTTACACCATTGACATGACTATATTTTGGGGTTCTCCACCTCCAGACTTTCTGATTTGGTAATGGGGTAAGTGGCAGAAAATTTGCATTGTTAACAAATTCTTATGGTTTGCTGATTCTGCTGCTCCGGGGACATTTTGAAAGCTATTGTTGTACTAAGCCAGAAGACATTTTAAATTTTATAATTTTCTTTTTTAAAAAATATATCTTTATTGATTTCAGAGAGGGGAAAGGAGAGGGAAAGAGAGAGATAGAAACATCAATGATGAGAGAGTCATTGATAGGCTGCCCCCTGCACGCCCCCGACTGGGGATCAAGCCCGCAACCCGGGCATGTGCCCTGACCGGGAATCAAACCCAATCTCCTGGATCCTAGGTCGACGCTCAACCACTGAGCCACGCCCAACCAGGCTAAATTTTATAATTTTCAACACTACAATGTTGTAACTATATTATTTTAACTTAGGCTTCTTTCTTTTTGAAATATGATTTAATAGTTTGCCATAGTTTAGAGAAAGGTTCAAAGATTTTCCATAAACTCTCTGCCTGCTCATGTGCATAGATTCCTCCATTGTCATGATCACCCCAAGTTCAGAGTTTACGTTAGGGTTCATTGTTGGTGAACTCCATAATTCTTTGCATCCTGCAAATGGTTGTAATTCCTGCTTTAGAGAGAAGATGCTAGAAATTAGATAAAATCACCTCCTGCCACCAAATCCATCCTCAGCTCCAACAAGGAGCAGGAAAAAGACCCTCATTCCTAAAGCAAATTCCTCTTTCAATGCTCTGGATGTGCCTACTCATAAGAATATTACTTCATCTATGATTCCCCATTCCAACTTTTCCTGTTTTATATCAACATTAACAACATGCTCAAGTCTTTTCTGGTTTTTCCATGTTTCTTGCTAGAGACCAACCTCTCTCACCGGTCCCTGGCACAATTATTGAACAATAAGCCTCTTCTCACTGTCACTGCCCTTAATCTATACACTTCTCAATTTACAGCTGGCAACTCTCTTCTAGAGACAAGTGTTTTCTGCCTTAGCTTCTCTTACACTCTGACCTCTTTCTTTCACTCTTCTCATTCTTCCAATACTCTTCTGGCTTCACAAAGCAGGGTGATCTTATCTATACCTTTTCACTGTTAAAACCTTCAAACACAGCCTTCAGCTCTGGTCTTCTTCCTGAATTAAAACCCATCTACCTAACAGCCAAATGAAGATCCTCTCCTAGAAGTCCTACACTCACTCAAACTCAGTATTATCCAAAAAACATATCACCATCTACCTTAAATGTGCTTATCATGTGTAATTTTAATTCCATGACAAAGCAGAATGGTACAGTATATAATATTCTACATTAACTCAGCAGATCTTAGACAACCATCTTTCTACTGCATAACATGGCATGTCAGGACACTGGACCTCAGTTTCTTTATAAAATTAGAAGGACAGAATTAGTGTGTTACTTTTTAATAGCTGCATAATATTCTAATGTGTAGATAAATCAGATTTTATCCAATTAGCATAGGTTTAGATCATTTCCACTGCTTTATTACTAAAGACAAAATTGTAATTAACATCCTTGTACATGTATTTTTACATACTATGTGAATATTTTTGTAGAACTAATTTCTGCAGAAGAATCAAAGGAACTAAACACTAAAAATGTTGTTTGATATTGCTAAATTTTCTTCAAAGAAGATTAGTCTATTTTACCTGACAACTAACAATATATAAACTCTTTTACTGCCTCTTCGATTCTGAACACTATCACCGTGTGTGTGTGTGTCCATTCCAACAAGTAAAATTAACCCTAAAGTTTTAAATTTTTTTGTATTAAAAATCACATTCTTTAAATGTTTGTTTCTGCCCTTTGTACCCACTCCTTTTTAATAAACTTGGCTCTCTATTATTTAGGTGTGATAAAACTGTTAGAATTAGTAGTAGTATTGGTTATATATCATTGTTCCACATGTTTTCTGATTTGTTTTTAAATATAGAACTAGTTTATAGTATTTTACATAATAATATTTTAAAAACAAACAATGTATTGTTTTCATGTTATGCTTAGAAAATCTTTTTAATTCCAATATTATCTCCTTCCTTTTTGGTAGTTTTAACTATAATTGTGGAGACACTTTATTAATTTTAATGGAATATAAACAATGCCTTTTAAAAATTTTAATAGAATGTAAAATATTTGTAAATGGTCTCACATAAACTATTTTTTCAAATATTTAATTAATGGAATTACGTTAAGAACAAAAGGTGTTTTTCTTGTTTTAAAAGAAAAAAAATAAGGTAACATATATTCAAGACGCAGACACATGGCTAAACATGAATAGTGATAATAGAAAAGCCAAAAATATAATTACAAGCTAGGGAGATAGTTGAAAATAAGAACTATGAGGAGAAGATAATGGAATTGAACTACTAATTTTAGAGCAAGAGAAAAAAGCCATATTTTAATGGCCTTTATATAAACAACAAGATCGATTACAGTTAGCAATTTATTTCTACCCAGTGACTGTTGGACGGAAAGTTTGAACCAAAAAAAAAATAATAATAGAGATTTTGGTACATATTTTGACAGTGAAAATTATTAAATATTAAAATCAGTTGCTTTGGAGGTCTCTAAAAATTATATACATTTTTGCTAGTCTTGAATGTTCCTAACATATAAGATTGCATAAGGATTGATTGAGTAGGGAATCCTGAGGCATCTTTCATTATTTTATGATAGCTTTGGATATTTGTCTGAAAATATCTGAAACACCAAATGTAGATTCATATTTTTGGAAATATCTGGAAGGTTTACTTCAGTCTTGCCA
This sequence comes from Miniopterus natalensis, assembly GCF_054644295.1. Taxonomy (NCBI): domain Eukaryota; kingdom Metazoa; phylum Chordata; class Mammalia; order Chiroptera; family Miniopteridae; genus Miniopterus; species Miniopterus natalensis. The sequence continues at coordinate 48,312,541 of NC_142083.1, forward strand.
TCTAACTCCTAAATGTTTTTCCCAGTTTTTAGTTTTTCCTTACTCCAATTTATCATAAACACGACCTTTCAGATAAAAGATCCCAGCCTTTGACTATAATTGAATTGCCGTCATGCTCAAGGACATTCACAGATTGCTGAGTCTGGGTCTTTCTATCCTTGGTGACCTGATCCTAACATACCATTCCTGCCAAGCTTTCACCTCTGCTTCTTCATGAATTGTAAGAGTAGCCAAACATCACTGTTCACTTTTCACAATCTGGCTCTATATTTTTCCTTGCTCTTGTATATATATAGATATAATGTCTGTAAACATATCATTCCCACTACCTAAAATGTATTTTCCATCTCTGTCTACAAACATTTCATTCACTGTTCATTTGTTACATCCCAAGAAGTTTTCCTTTCTCATTAGATGGAGGCTCAATATGTGGCTATCATTTGTTTACACCTTTATCTCGATCTCTAGACTGTAAACTCCATGAAGCCAGTGTCTCATCGTTATTAAAAATTCTATTCCTAAAGGGGCACACAGTACAAAGTCTCCTCAAATTTATCTAATCCTAAGAATCACACTTAGGATATAGATTCCTTGGCTCAGCCTGGCTGCTGCATTAGGATCCTGAGGAGTTGTGGTAGGGAATTTTATCAGAAAGAAAATCTGAAAATTGCAATACTGTATTTAAGTACTTAAAGAAAGGTTAAATGAATGGGTCCCTTATATTTCTTTGGAGTTTCCTATTTAAGGACATTAACTCAAGTATGTTTTTCTTTAGTTTTTCTTTAGTTTTCGTGCTTTTCTTGTCTCTGATCAAAATACGTTGTTAAACTCAGTAAAACCCAATGCTTGATTAGCTGATTGACAAATAATATTCTGAGCATTCTTGCCATTCTTTTTTTTTTTTTTTTTAAAGATTACTTTTGAGCAAGATTTTCAGCTATTAGGTAGGAGTTTAAGGTAATGTGGTGGGTAAAGTTGGAAAACTGCCATGGAGTGTATGGAGTGTTTCTAGATCTTTTCAAGTCACTGGTTCAACGCACCTGGAAAGACTTGTTCAAGACTGTGGTAAAAGCCTGAGCCAGAATACTCTCTGGTCCTTGATCTGCCAATAACCCAGCTATGTGACCTTTTTGAAAATCCCTTCATTCCATCAGGCTCAATTTATTCATCTGTAAAACAAGGGGGATGGAGTAGCTGATCTCTAAGGTCTCTTCAGCTCTAAATTCCCTGATTCTCTGGTTCTTGTTTTATCTGAGCATTTCATTTGTCTATGTGATTTCTTTCTTGCCTCTGAAATAATAATTGAGGGTTGATTATACGTATCCAGTCCAATTAGCCATAGATCATAAAGATTTTTATTATTATATGTGGAAGATTAAGATGTATGAAAGGCATAAGACTGAAATCTCTACAAAGTCTAATGATAAAAATATTTTATCCTATGAATTTTCTTCTTTAGAATATTGTAGTGTGTTTTATAAAAAAAAATTAGAGCAACGCTTAATATTTAGTATGCTTCCATTCTTGAAGAAGAGAGCCAAATTTTAAAAATACATACATATGTATGAAACATGCTTTTATATAAATTTATATTACATCATTATTGAAAGCACTGAGCCATGGCAAACGATCTATTACAAGCAATCTATTACATGATTTACTATGCTGTATCATATCAATTGATAGATTATACCATGTCATGTTTTGATATGTACAATTTTTAAGACAATTAGAGAGGGAAATCATAAAAACAGTTCATTTGCTGTTTTAACTAAAAACATCTTTATTTCCCAATCTCCAAAGTAATTAAAATTTTTTTCAATTAAAGTTTACATTTAATATTATTTTGTATTAGTTTCAGGTGTACAGCATAGTAGTTAGAGAATCATATACTTTACAAAGTGTTCCCCTAATATTTCCAGTACTCACTTGGCAACATACACAGTTATTACAATATTATTGACTATATTTCTTATGCTCTACTTTATATCCCATGACTATTTCATAACTACCAATCTGTACTTCTCAATCTCTTTTCACCCTAGCCCCAATCTCCAAAGTAATTTTAAATATTTTAGAAGGTTCTATATTTTGGCATAGCTGAGTGTCAGTGTATTAGTTCTATGAGGAGTCTATAATATGCACATGAAATTTATTAAAATAGAACCTATTATTTGAATAGCTGATGACACCATAAGAATGATACAAAAATTAAGATATTATATATATAACTCTTTACATTTTTGTTTTTCTGTTCTTATATTTTAGTACTGTGTCAATTATGCTCATACATGTACATATGTATGTATATATGACCCGTTTTATTAAAAAATCTATAGCAATCCTACTTAGCTGTTATCAGCATAAGGTTGCTACCAATGAATCAACAAAAATAATCCTTTCTTGGCAAGTGGAAAAAGAAGACATGTTCCACAAAAATATTGTATGTGGTTTTATTCTGAACAATAACGTAAGTCATATGATACAAATTATGGATTTGAATAAAGTAGGAAAACTATAAGTTGCCATAATTAAAATGTGATCTTATAAGTAAAAATTCTAAAATGCCAAACATTTATGGTTTAGATACATCTTAGTTTAGAATGTAGCTGTTGTTCTTACTGAGTCTGAAAGGCTTAACTTTTCTTAATTAAAGGGTAAGAATGTGATAATTTTGTTTTTAAGTGAGTCAGATTTGGATGTTAGAAAGAGCCAGCCATGTTCAATTCCATAGTTTGCTAACACTGTGTTGCTAGACATTACTTACATTTTCAAAACTGGTTTCCTTACCTGCACAATGGGACTAATAACCCTCTACTTAGAAATGCTGCATTATGTGTGATCACATATTAAATGTACCCAACAGAATATACCTGGCACCTGGAACATCCACAATGAATACTAGCTGGTGTTATTGTCCTCTTAGATCTGTACAATACTTTATATTTAAACTCTGCTCTTCACAGAGATTCTCTTACTTTTTACTGAAGTTCTGAGGCATCCAATGTATTTAAAAGATTTTTCCCCCCTTTGCTTTTCAAAGAGAGTGGGAAGAAGAGAGAAAGAGAGAGACATCGATGTGAGAGACACATCGATTGGTTGCCCCCCGCAGGCGCCCTGACTGGGGTCAGGGATCGAGCCTGCAACTGAGGTATGTGCCCTCAACTGGAACTCAACCAAAGACCCTTCAGTCCGAGGGCTGGACACTCTAACCACTGAGCAAAACTGGCTAGGGCTGGAAGGTTTTTTTCCCTTTTTTGATAAAACTGTTCATCTGACCAAATACTTAATTGTTTTAGAGATTGGACATTCTCTCAAACCAGTGTTCCACTGATTGCATTGTGTTTGGAGAATCTAAACTGTTTAGTTTCTGCTCTACAGAAGGTTTTCTACATGTTTATATTTTTAGGAACTTCTGTAGCCTGTAATAAAGTTGAAAAATACAAAAGAGAAGAACATACCACTATTATCACATGACACATTATTATGACTAATAGTTTATTTGAGGCATGTATTTAAAATTTTAAAAATTTGGAATTAAGTGAGAGCCCAGCTTTTCCAAGAATTTCCCCTTTCCTGACCTCTCTGGGTTAAGAGTTTATGGAAGTGGCATAAGTGCTCTGCAGGTGTGTGCTGGACATCTTCTGTTTGCCCTCCAGACCCTCTATTCTTCCTGCTCCACCGTGCTCTGCACCCCAGGATGTAATTCGGAATAAATTGTATCGACAAGGTTCTTTGCACTCTGGCTTCCTGTTGGATTTGGCCTGTGGGATGGGAAGGAAGGGAGAAATTGAGGCTTGGTGTTTATTCCTCTAAAATCCCTCCCTGCAGGTTTGTCTGAGGCTGTGCCTCCCTCTATCACAGGCTACAGCTCTGTCCAGGCGGCCTGCCACGCAGACCTCTTTCTGTCTCACCTGGTTCTGGTAAACGTAGGGGGATTAGAGTCAAGCACTTAGGGGAGTGTGTCCCCGTGAGAAGAGAACTCTTACAGGTGCCATAGTTTTACAGAAGAATGTTATGTACATGTGGTTAGTTTAGGCTGTAGTTATAAAACAACAACAACAACAACAACAACAAAACTTTCTAAGACAGAAGGAGGGCCAGTAAGTGTGAGTTGTATTAGAAAGTTGAGAGTCATTCATCTGGCTGCCTCCTGTATGCCCCCTACTGGAGATTGAGCTCGCAACCCAGGCTGAGAATTGAGTCATGACCTCCTGGTTCATAGAGACCTCCTGGTTCATAGATTGACACTTAACCACTGAGCCATGCTGGCTGGGTGGAATTGGCCTAGTTTAAAGAGAAGTTCAAGTGTTTGCAATCAAAGTAATCAATAAGAGGTGATTAGATATTAATAATGGAACAGAACTGTTACTGTTCTATCCACTCATCAAATCATTCTTTTCACATTTTTACAGATTACAAACCAGAATTATAATTTATAAATATTTTAGATCAAATGAAATATTTGCCTCTAATAACTACATACAAGTCATTCTATGCTAACCTGATGTGTAACTTCCATATTCCTCAGACTGTTGAAACTAAAGATTAGTAATTCATGCATTCATAGAAATATAATATAAGTCAAACTTATTTTAAAAAATTAAAATGTCAACTAGGGGACAAAGTTAACCAGCTGCATGTAGCTGCTGTTTAGAGTTGCCCAAACTGACTTGAAATATATTCAAACAACTTCATCTAACACTCGATGTAATTATATTTTATTTTTTCCTTTTTTTAAAAAAAAAATGTCTTTAATGATTTCAGAGGCAGGAAAGGAGAGGGAGAGAGAGAGATAGAAACATCATTAATGAGAGTATTTGATTGGCTGCCTCCTGCACGCCCCCTGCTGGGGATCAAGCCCGCAATCCGGGCACGTGCCCTGACCGGGAATCCAACAGGGATCTCCTGGATCCCAGGTCGATGCTCAACCACTTAGCCATGCCTGACGGGCTGTAATTGTATTTTAAAATAAAGCAGGATTTTTTTCCTCTCTGAGCATCATTTCCCTCTGTGCAATATGTTCCTGTATGAGTTCTTTCCTCTCTGCAATTGCCTGTGCTGATCCTTCCATCTGAACATCTCTTTCCTTTCCTCTTTATCTCAAACTCAACTCTAATTTGACCATTTTTTTACTGACCTTTTCCTTGATTTTGTGGAAAGAAATTTACTCCATGTCCTTCTAGAACTTAACACGGTAGCTCTTGTGGACTTATACCTTCTCTATTACAGAGTGGAAACTTATAGATGGAGGAGTCCCTCACCTTCTGATCAGCTGCATCCAGGGTGCTTAGCGTGGGCTTTAAACAAAGAGCATCTGTAGCGGCTAAGTGGAGGCTCTGGTAGGTCGCTGTATTTTTAAAAATGACTTGTTAGCTAGCTTCAGATCTTTATTCTTATGGCTTTCTTGATTACCAGTGATATGTATTTAGTCCTTCAGAGTAATATTGCTTTAAAAAAGAAACTATTTAAAGAGATATCTTAACATGGAGGAAAGCAGATTTCAAATTACAGCTACTCAGCTTTACGTAATAATACACAGATATGCTTCCTAATCCATCAATTTATGATCATGACTCACCCTTACTTTATAGAAGCTTCACATTTCAGTGAAGTTATTTGGTTATGTAATAATTCATTTCATTTCACTCTTAAAGTATAAATTTTATTTAAAAATATAAAATAATGCTATCATATTTTTATTCAGATCTCATATCTGATAAATATAATAAATAGCTCATTTGACAATTAATCTGAGTCAGGCTCTCTATATTAACTCCTTTGATTTTTACAACTGTTTTATAGTATGCCTGCAACTATAGCCCACATTTACTAGATGAAGAAAGTAAGGCAGAGTTTAAGTAACAAGCCTAAGTTAACTATTTCTGTCCACACTGATCTATAGTTTTTTATTTATTGATTGCAAATTTCTGAGTCTCAGACACAATCAGGGGATGATGGTAGATGGGTTACTGTGTGTGTTTGTGTGTGTGTATGTTTATATTTCTAGTCTTTCTGAAAAATGTCTTTTCAGCATTAATTATGGAAATAAGCATAAAGGTATAATGTCTAAAGAAAGAATTTTATTTATAGTCCAGTAAAATGATTATTAAAGCTCACATTCAGGGTGCATAAACCATAGGCTGTGGATTACAAAATACATTCTTGTTCAAGTGTTTGTGGAACTCAGAGTGAAATCAAATAAAAGGGTAAGCCTATTTTGCTGAAGGATTTTCCAAACTATGGAATGCATTTTTTCCATCTCTAACACACCTATTAGCACTTTTTCTTTTTCTTTCTTTCTTTCTTTTTTTTTTTTTTTTAAAGCTATTGGTTTCCATGGAACACAGTTTTGAAAATGCTGGTTTGATATGAGAAAACTGAAGATGCTAAACCAATATTTCCAAAGATATGTATTATATGTTAATTGTTAGTTGTAAAACTGTGTTACATAGTCAAGTAAGTTTAGAAAATTAAAAGTTAAATGATTTTCTCTTATTGCAGGAATTCTAGGAAATTTTAATATATTAAATATGTCTGTTATTAATATGACAATAATAAGTCAACATCTCTGAGAGGATACCTCCAGATGTAGCACAGCCTAAAAGAATTTGACTGTTGGTGGTTTTTCTATAATAATCCCTGTTAACATTTCATTAAATATCAATGCTATGAAAATTGTTTTTGGAAAATTTGTTCTAGATCATTGGTTCTCAAAATGTAATCCCCTGACTAGCAGTAGCAGCACCACCTGGGAACATGTCAGAAATGCAAATTGCTAGGCCAGTCCCACTCCCAGATCCTCTGAATCAGAAACTCTGGGGCTGGGGCTCATAACCTGTGTTTTAACAAGCCCTCCAGGTGATTCTGACGAGCACTACAATTTGACAATCACTACATCAGATGTTTGTAAGATTGACCACAATGATCAGTGCAGATAATTTTAACTGGACTCAAATTAGAAATGCCATTTAAAAAATGGATAATGAAATTGTAAAGGTTTTGTTCTGAGCTGAGTTGTGTCTCACCAAATTCAATGTGTGGAATAACCTCTAAGTGCTTCTTAATGTGACTACGCATTTGGAGATAAGGCCCTATAAAAGCGGAGTAAAGGTAAAATGACATCACATGGGCAGGCCCCAATTCACTATGACTGGCTTTCTTATAAGAGGAGGTTAGGAAACAGACATGGGTGTTTGTACCGAGGAAAGACCATGTGACGACACAGCACGAAGGTGGCCGTGGCCGCCTGTGTGCCAAGGAGAGGCCTCAGAAGAAACCAACCTGCAGACACCTCGATCTTGGATTTCTAGCCTCTAAAACCATGAATAAATAAATTTTTGTTTAAACCACCCAATCTATGGTATTTGTGATAGCAGTCCTAGAAAATCAATACAGGTGTATACTTAAATTATTAAACTTTTGGATTCAGAGTTAAATCTTTTCAATGTCTTCTTTTGCTCTTATAAAGTGCTCTGTTTACTTTGCAACTTTTCTTCATGAAAACTCACAAATGTAATATTTCAGTAGAAATAACACAAAGCACTACTGCAATTGTTTCGTTATATCCTGGGATGTATAAGCCACAAGAGTCAAAAGAAAGTTTAGAGCAGAGCTAGAGCTGATAGCTTTTGGTTTGTTAATGTAGTTAGCCTTTTACTTCTTTTATTTTGTCTAATTGCAAGTAAAAGCTTATTTCCATACCAACTTATCCTCTTGGTTTAAGGTCTTTGTTTTTGATTTTCCAAGCAGTGATAACATTTGGTATTTTCTTTAGAAAAGAAAGATTTTGTTGGAAAACATAATTCATCTTGTAAAAATTTCATTTCTTCTGTCTAATAGTACAAAGTACATTGAAATAGAAACGTTTTATTTGCCTGTTCTTTTTTGATGTTGCTTGATTTAAAAAATATTTATCTTACACCATCAATAGATTTAATACCATTATAGATTTAGGTGATGTTGGTGTATTGAGTGAATTAGGTCTTATGTGGATAGAATTAATGTTTTCTACATTTCTGCCTGTTATGAGGCCTCTCTGATATATCTTATAATGGTTCCTGTTGATTGATCTAATCATACACACATGGTTTTATTGGAGCTTTGTGAATCTGGAGATACCCATGTTTGCTTAATGTTCTACAAGCAGAATTCAAAACCCTTTAGGCTTACCAGGATCGTTTCCCTAATCTTTAATTGAGAAAAGTAAACCTTAAGAATTTTGAAATACCCTTCCTAGATCTAGCTCCTGGGACAGCAAATTTTGCCATAGATTTCTTTTTTTAAATAAAGATTAAAAAAAATATACATATTTAGCTTTGGTATGAATGTCATTATAGAATTAAATAAAATATATCTCTGCAAGTGTGCATACAAATGTCCTTGCATTATGGTCCTTTATTTTCAAATTTGAAGAATGAATATTTTGCAAAAAGTAAATGTAAAATAATAGTCATAGTAGGCAGTGACTAGCAGAGAAATACTAATAATTCAATGCAAGGCTAATAATCTTAAATTACTACATTTTATGTATGAAGATAAATATAGCAGGATTTTATTAATTTTAATAACTTTAAATTAGTTTTGTTGAACACTCACAAATAGTAGAAATGAATCTGTGAAACTTGGTCTTTTTATTGGTCTCCATAATGTATCCAGAATACCGTCCTTATGCTTGAAACATGCGAATGTATCTGTGATGTGTGATTTATCCTTTGTCTTCGCAGTTTTAGCTATTTTTACATTTTTTTCTTTGTATTGCCTGAAGAATAGTTCTGACAAATAAGATTACTCTGTTTTCCATCCACTCCAGTGTTTTGGGGTTTACAGTGTCATTTTTTAACAAAGCTTTAGCTCACTGAAAGCCCAAGACAAACCTAAATTTTTGAAATGCACTTCCACAGATCTGTTAAATTTTTCTTGACTGAATCATTTTATTTAACAACCGAAATCTTGGGGAAAATAAACCAGCAAAAACAGTAATGCTGATTGAAGTCTCTCCCATAATTCTCTCCTCCCCCCACCTGTTTAGCTCCAGTAAAAGACGCAAGGAATGGCTGTACTGGGGCTGAATAATGGAGGTATGGGTGGGTTGTCGTCTGCTTCAAAAGAAAAAGTATAACAAATGGCTGACTTATTTTTTTTCCCAAAATGTGGAGAGATTTGTGGACCATAATCACTTCCTTTAAGCAGCCTAGGAAGTTTGTTTTCCCAGCACTGACTATCCATGATTGAAGAAAACAGTTGTCTAATAAACTTTGGGAACCTGCAGTGGCACAGTTAGCTCCTAAAGGAAAGTAAATACGGTCATCTGAAGTTTGATATCAATGAATGTTGATATTTGCAGTGTAACTTTAAGGAGTTATTTCAAAAGTAAAGACAGTTTGATCAAAAGAATGAAAGTGAAAAGAGCTTTATGATTCAAAAAGGGTGAAAAAAAATCAAACATGACCTGAGAATATATGTGGGATTCCAGTGTTAAAACACCACGTGTTCATTTAAGAACATCTCTTGCCAAACACCTCATGATGGATTCATAGTTTTCTATTTACAATGCCTGGAGAAATTTATTGAGCCTTTATTGTTAGGCAGTACAGGAAGCACTTTCTTAATCCTCTTAAGAAACGCAGGAGGGTGAGAACTATCTTTATCTTTATTTTACAGATGTGAAAACTGAGGCATAAAGAGGTTAAGTAATCTGCTCACGGCAGAGGGGTGGAGGCAGGAGTCAATCCTAGGCATTTTAAATTCTTATCTCTAAGCAGTATTGCCTAATTGTGAAATAATTGTTGAAGGTTTGAACATTAAGAAACTGGGACATCTGTTTAGTGTGATCAAAACGCACACTAAACTAAACCAAAAACACTAAGGTATTGGTATTCTCTTGTTCTAAATGCAAAACAAAAAAGGTCTGTTTCTATTTGGATCTTTATATCTGATTTATCTACTAGTTCTCTCTTAGCCATTTACAGTGTATTAACACAATAAAGTTAAAGTTTAAGAAGAAATTAATATTTCAATATACCTCGCAGTCTGTACAGTCTTGTTTAAAACACATTTTCTTTCTTTTTTCCACCATTCAAACCTTTTTATCTGAACAGCACACTTCCTTAAATTTATTTATAATTCACTTTTTCCCCCCAGCGTTTTTAAATAGACCAAGTACCAATCTTTAAATCTGTTAGTGATATTCAATTGAAAATTTAGGCAGTGATTCCGTTTTTGCCTAAATGTAATATTATACCTAAAAAAAACGGAGAAAAAAACTTGAAATAGGAGATATGCAGCTCTGCTTTAAATCTGGATTAACAGTAGTGTCTTGAAAACATTGGTTAAGTTAACAATATGAAAATGTAGTATGCAGCTGTAGTTAGTGAGTTTGCTTTCTTATGTGCATAATATGAGCTTGTAATGGAAGTAATGTCATATAGTATTTAACTCTGACATTTAGTGTTTGCCCTAGTAGATGGTCTTCCTTTTACTTAAGTGCCATTACTTTTATGTAGTCCATTTTCATTGCATTTAGTCCCATTTTAGTAATAATGCTTGCATGATTTACCAGGCAAATGCAATCTTTGCCCTGAATGGCACAGTGCAAGAAAAAAATGGAAGCTGTTAAGAGGCTGAATGGCAAAAAAGTATTATTGACCTATGCTGGCAGCCATGTGTTTCAATTATTTTCAAGAATCCATTTGTCAAATAAGTGAAGCGATGGGGGACGTCAAGTTCAAGCTGGGGTTAGTGCCTTTCTACATCTGATATGATGTATCTTCTGTAGCCATTTAATTGAATTACCCAATTTATTTTTCAAGCAACAATGCTCTACCAAGAGCCATGACATTAAACAATTAAATATGAGTTTAAAAGTCTGCATTTTGTGTAGTTCATCATTCCCCTGCAGCAGAAAGTGAGCCCAAGGGCCTGAGGATTCCTGATTTTGGTATAGTAAAAGCTTAGCTTCCAGAGAATGCCCTAACTGTCCCATGTGGAAACATTGAAAAAAATAATACTTTATACTTCTATTTATTTAGCAGAATGGTGATGTAAACATTTAGAATTTAAATGAGATTACTCTAACTATTTGAGAAACAATAGTCTATGAGGAAAAGCAAATTGGGCTGTGGTCACTTCACGTAATTAATGCTCAATGAGTTTGGTTAAGAATGCTTTTCTATTTGAAGTGGCTCCTTTTTGAGACTAGAGAAGGGAAACCTAGTGAAAAAAAACACCAGACTTGCAAAAACTTATGAAAAGGAAACTGCAGTGAAGGAATACTTATGCTTTCAAATCACTGACATATACTGGGCTATCTTCACTTACAAAATTATTGAAACTTTTAATGAAAAACAAGTTAAGTGACCACAACTCTTCTATTTGTGGGAAAGGAATGGAAGGAGAGAGACATGGGGTGGAGGGAGAGGAAATTCAAAGAAATGCATACTTACTTCAGATAGGATAACTGCTGTGGAAAAAAACTTAATTTTTATTTACTTAATACTGGGGCATTCTATGACAAGTGTTAAAAGCACTTTATTTTAGGGTTTTTTGTTATTGTTGCTAACTTTGACATGCAGATATGTTTTTGATCTGAGGAGAATATTGAAATGCAGAGAACAGAAGCGACTTATACATTTTTTTCAATTAACATTCAACAATTAAATTTTAATATGGTCAGGGAATTGTTCAGATCCTTTTGTATAGGGATACTGCACCTTTAATTATCTGCCCTCTGGTGCCAAGCCTTTTCTTTGAGTGCTTCCATAAAAGCTTATTGCAGCTAGTTATTGAGCAAATTAGTACTTGAGTTTTGGTGAAAAATGTCTTTATTAGTCCTAAAACCAGAGTCACTGTGCATTCCCAGAAGGCGTGATTTTGTTTGATGAATAAATCTAGTAATTATCCTGCTGTTAGGGCTGTACCACAAATGTCATAAGCAGATAAACAGAGGGAGTAAGCCTTCCGTAAATTCTCTAATTATCTATGTTGGACTACTTATCGCCTGCAGATGATTTATGAGCATATTGATATATCCTTAAGTATGTTCATTTGAGTTCACAGATGCAAATAATTAAGGCACTAGTCATTTACAAAGGAGGCTTCAGGTCAGGGTCATTTCATTATAAAATTTCAACCTGCTTGTAGTATAAAATAAGATATAATCTACTTGACCAGGATATTTCCTAAGAGACATTTAATTTTCTTTCCTTTTCTCCTCTTCTTTAGATTTTACTGTTTTTACCCATTATTTTTGTTAAATAAGACTTTTTCAGCTTTCCTATGTCACCTATTTTATTTCATTTTAAGAAATAGTAACTATTCTATTTTTAATATATCTAAATTGCTTGGGAAAATAATCACTAGGAAATACCAGAGAGTGTTTAAAACATTTAAAATGTTATTTTAAAATTTCTAAAACATGTTCTTCAAACATAGATGTTTTATTTTTTTCTTCTTCTTTGACTGTTTCACTTGAGATAACTGATTTAACTACAGACAATTTTATAAAGAATGTTTTATTCTAATACTTATTTTTTAACTGACTAAAAATCAAATGTATAAATGCCTCCAAAAATATTACATTTAATAACTAAAGCTAATACACTTGTGCATGTAGAAAAAAGAAGTTACTCTGAAAAGTTGGATGTGAACATGTAATAACAGTATATAATAGTAGTTCTCCAACACATTCAGTTACAAACAATGTAAGAAGATAAATGATCCTAACGTGTATCTTGGTACTTTCTGAACTGTGATGTTTGGAATATTATGCAGATATAACTTACACTAAAACAAAACAATTAAGCAAGCAAAACAAATTCTTTTGATATTACCAGAAGTCAAGAGCTAAATAGAATCGCATGGATATAATCATTTGTTTGCTTATTTGATTTATATATAAGGAAGAATCTGTTCCTGGCCAAATCCTTTTGAAGGCGAGGTTTAGCTACATAATTTTTGAAGAAGGCTACTGACAGTGTTCTCAAGGGATTTATTTCAGTTTCAGGCCAATGTATTTCTCATGTGATAAGAACAAATTGGAAATTTATGTACACTTAAAAAAAAAATCAGGGTCATTCCAGTAGTCTCAAAGTAAGAGGGATGGTCCCTCAACCCTCTGCAATCAATTGTCTGCACTGAGCCTTTTATAATGATGATTCGCGTCTTGATATTGGTGGCAAATTCTTAGCAGAACTGCTATCAAATGCAATCAAGATCATTATCAGAATCTGGAAAATAAAGGGGCTTTTGTTTAACATATCAAGGTGGTATTTGATGACTACCATAATAAGATGATTTCTTCTCTTCTGTGCCCTTGCGTGCGTTTTTTCATCTCCCGCTCTCCCAAACACATTCAGATACCTCACACCCTACTCCGTCCCCTGTGCACAGTCCATATGCGACAGATCTCACTCACTTTCTTGGGATTCAGTGCATCAGACTTGATATTCTTCCTCTTCCATCATGAACTAAGATGGCTATTATAAAGCCTATTAAAAGGAAAAAGCCAGTCAGTTTTTATTTTAGCTTGTCTACAAAGATGCCCTGAATGCCAGTCCACTTCTAGAAGTTACCTCACCATAAATAAAGAGCTGCAGAAATGTATCTCACTATACAAATACTTTATCAGTGGTCCATTCAAAAACTAAGTCTGATAATTAGAGCTTGCAAAAATTAGACCTTGCTTTTCTAGCATTCACGTGCAAAACACTATTTTTACAAGTATTACATCTTTGAAACTTTCTTCTTGTCAAATAGTTTTTGCAGATTTTCTTTAAATGAGGTGAATCTGCTCTTAACAATAGTTTGATATTATCAGGAAAACCATATATATATTTTTGTAAATAGAACACAGACATCAATTTCATAAATAAGCTAGTACTTGAAGTAGAAGTTCTTCAAATATAATTTCAGCCCATAAGAAATTATACATCTAGGAAAATTAAAAGAGTTCACACTTTTTTAATGAAGTCAAGTGATTTATCCAAGATCATGCTGCTAGAACAAAATTAAGATGGAAGTTTCTGACTCCCACCTCAGTTTTTCTTACAGCATTTTGTCTAACATACTGCTGCTTTTTAATTCTCTATGATTATACTTTCTACTGAAATTCATCATTCTCTTACCATTGATTAAATAACTCTAGAAATTATGCTAAGTATTTTCAGTTTATTAAGAGTTCCCACTTCCAGAGCATTTTTGTATTTTTTGCTTGTAATTGCTTTACAAATCTAGTAAAAATAGACTTTTTCTCAATTACAAAAATTTAACTTTCTATTTCATATTTCAAAATATGAGTATTAAGGTCAATAATAAGGGATCAATAAATATATGTTGAGCAAATTTGTTGAATAAATTAAGCATACCAAAATAATTGTTTTAATATGCACTCAGTTTTCCATGGCTACTCTTTTATATTGTTCCATTTTTGTCTCTCATCCTATATATGTTGCCATTAGTACAATATATACAGTGGCAAGGATGTTAGGATGTGACTTATATCTTCTTCAAAAGAACAAAATAAAGCTGGTATTTAGCAAGTATTTTCTTCTGAGTGGAAGTGTATTTTATGTTTTGTTATATATTTACACCCAAAATGTATATTGTAGACATATAGCCTATCTGTTGTATAATATATGTGGATATAGATATGTGCATTTATGTGTCTGTGTCTACATATCTACATAACTACTGATTTGAAAACTGTCTTTCTTTAATGGAATTATTAATTTCTGAGCAAGCATTTTTCTTTTGGAAAAGATAAAACAAGCAGTGAACAATTGCAGTGTGCCTAAAATTGTGCTTTAACTATGATATCTCGGGTAATTGGGATATATGCAGGGCATCCTGGTTCCTTAAAATTATATCATGGGAATCTTTACTTGGAAAATTGGCTGTGCAGTACCATGATCACACTGTTTGAATGGCAGCCACCAAACCACTATATGGCTGGGAGGCAGAGAAGTTTCCTGCAGATGTCAAGGAGCTCTCAGGCAGTTCTTTTTTATATTTCTGAATTTGACTTTGTGGTATTGGGGTAAGAATGTTTTCATCTCTGGGCAAATTCCTCACAGAAATAATTTAGTTTTCACTTTTCTCTTAAGAAGTTTTCCAAAATTCCTGAGTATTTAGGTCTTATTGGTGCTTATTGCTAAAATAAATGAAATGGAAAAGAGGGAAAAAAAGATAAAAAATAACAAAGTGTCATTGAAAGAGCTTGCATTATACAATAGGTTGTAAATGATTATTTTATTTTTAAACCCTCCCCCTCCCAAACACAGATAACTGGAACACCCTTTCATTAAATGTTAGTGTCTAAAATTGGGGATGTATAGGAAAAAAAGTAAACAGCATCTTTCTATGTGAGCATTCAATCACTGTCAACAGCATATTTATGTGAGTAGTAAATTTACTTTTAAATTAACCTCAGTGAAGAAAAGAATGTGGTGCTAGAATTTAAATAGCAGCATATCACCTGACTAGTGTTCACGCATAAAATAGAATCAGGTCCTATTGGACCTGTGATAGGACTGTTAACTGACCTACAAGGATAAAAGCACAAAGGTAGAGATCTAATTCTCTTGCTCCCTGCCCAAGTGAACATTTTTCAAAAGAGCTAACTAGTTAGAATCATTGATTTTCTTCTTTGCTATTCTATGAGTCTCACCAAGGTTTGAGCTTGTTCCTATTAGCATGACTTCATTAAATCTCAGTTTATCACAGGGGAAATAGGCTTGTTAAGGAGGAAAAGGGAAGTTCAGGGATATCACAAAATAATTTGTAGTTTTTATAGTATCTTGTTTATGTCTGACAAAATCGTCATAGTACTTTCATGTTAGATAGAGAACATCTTTTAAATTCTATTGTCTACTTTCCTGCCATTGAAGACTTCCTTTTATATCTTCTTTTCAATAAGAACTCTATATAATCTTGTTGGAAAATTGTGTGTGTATGTGTGTGTGTGTGTGTGTGTGTGTTGTTTTAAGATAAGTGCCTCTAAATTTGTATTTGATAATTTTTTTTTTAAAAAAAACAACCCACTGCAGCTCATAACATTATAATACTGAGAATTGTGCTTCCACTTTATTGAAAAATTTCAATGTGACTGACTGTCTTTACATACTAAAAAATTTTTGATCGGTTTAAAAAGCTGAATCTTATAACCATTACTGTACATTCTTCATACTTTTTCCCCAGATTTTACAAATTTGTTATTTGTTTCATTTGCTTTTACTTTTTTCCTTCAAAATCAAACTTGAGATGAGTCAAAACTTAGAAGAGAGTTAAGAAAGAAATGACAATAGCTTTCATTCTGTCAAAACTTTTAGAGATTTTTGTTTCCTGAACCATAGATATATTTTAAAATTTTCCAATGTTTATAATCTTGAGGATTTACTCTAAAACCAGTTATTTAGCATTGGGTAAAAGGTCATCAATAAGCAATATATGAATTGGTCATTATATGAGCTGTGTTTGGGATTTTGCCATGAATTGAGTCATTTCAGCTCAGCTACTATGTATTCTGTGATTGGAGGCAGTCTTGCATGTGGTAAGAATATGAGTTAATATTAAATGGGGTAGAAAATGGGACCTGGTGGAAACATTGGAACCTCGTTAGACCTGCATATACTAGCTGAAAAAGATGTTCCCTTTGTAGCGTACTACTTTGCCCCACCTGATTCTGTACTCCTACATGTTTTTACTTTTAAATTTTATTTCTTTTGATCATGAAGTGTTCATTTTTGAAAATACAGAAAATGAAAAAAAATCACCCACCCACAGGCCACCCCTCCCAAAAAACACACATTCAAAATCTTAATTTTAAAATATTTTATTTTGTGTATTATTTCACAGGATCTTGTAGTACACATAAATGTCAGAGTTGTGAAAATAACTAAGTAGCCTGACTTTTAAATGGAAGCGCAGTATTCATCATACAAAGTAATTTTTAACTTTTTATCTATAGTCAAACATCTGACTTGCTCTCAGATTTTTGTTATTACAAATTTATTACACACATCGCCTGCTGCATATGTATTCCCAATTTTTAAGACTTTATGTTTTTTACATAAAGAAGTTATTAATATGTATAAGTTTATACAAAAATACTCCAGTCACTTGTTTTAAAGATTTAAATTAAAATATAGCCTAGCCATTGTGGCTCAGTGGTTGAGCATCGACATATGAACCAGGACTTCACAGTTCGATTCCCGGTCAGGGCACATGCCCGGGTTGCGGGCTCGATCCCCAGTCGGGGGCGTGCGGGAGGCAGCCGATCAATGACTCCCACCATTGATGTTTCTATCTCTTCTTCTCTCTGAAATAAATCAATAAAAACATTTATATGTATATATATATACACACACACACATATATATACACACACACACATATTTAATTGCATTCAGATCCAGCTTTCTATATCAGCAGAGTAGACATTTCTCTATATGTTATTTGGAAAACTTAGGGACGAATTGTGCGTTATTCGCCTTCGCCCATACTGCCTACAACTTGATCAATAAAGAACCACTTTCTAAGTTACAACACTGCTTCCTGCTGGTATCTTTACCTCATTAAATTATAATAAATCAGTAATCTGTTAGTAAAAATTAATTCAGTTTCTCTTCCTGACAAGGAGAGATCGGAGTACTGAGGAAATGGAACATTAATCAAGGAGGAGAGAAGGAAAGCTTTACTTTCTAGGTGTGGACATAAAGATCACTTCACTTTGTTGGACTTGGGTCAAGACGGGGATAATATGAGGAGTCCGTATTCTTAGTTAAAAGGAAAGATTCTGAAATTAGTCTAGAAATGAACTTCAGATGATACATAAAATAAACACACAAACAACGACAGGAAAACTTTCACCTGTTTCTCTCTTGTTGAAATTTGTTTTTACTTGTCTGAGATAACTATATTTAAGGAGTTGCAAAGGATGTATTCCTGTCCATTTTCATGGCTTTCATTATCTAATGGATCAAGGAAAGTAAATGCTTATATCACGACACTCCATAGACCTATGCAGGATATAGACAACATGTATGTTTGAACACATACTTAATGATTGGTACAGGAGCAGACATTGTCTTACGTAGCTACCTTTCTTTTTTCATTCTCGGAAAGGTGCTACACACTGGATTCTCCATGTTCCACTGGCTTCAAAATTGTTTTTTATATGTTTAATTTTTCCCGTGTCTTTAGGCTTTTATATCTCCAAACAGATCCTTTAAAAGATACCTTAGAAACCACACTTTCTTAGCCCTACCATCTTCTCAAAAGACCACTAGGCAAAGCCATCATTCACCATCAGTGAAAATTGATTGGAAAAGTTCTGTACATTCTCTGATCTTCCTTCCCACTATGAAATGACATTCCAGCACTCTACGATTAGCCTTATGCATTTTCTTTTCTGAAAACGTTCTCATGAAATAACACACATCTCCAGACTGGCAATCATCTTCAGGTCTGATCTTTCCTAACTTCTCTGTAGCTTAGACCTCCTCCCACTGCTTCTTGGAATTCTCACTTTCTTTGGCTTCTGGTCACTTACTCTTGTTCCCTTTTCTCTATTACCCTGACCATCCTTTCTCAGTCTTCTTTTTCTGATTCCTTCTCCCCTATCTGCTGTTTAAATATTGATAATTTCTGGAGTTCATCGGTGCTTCTCTCCTTGTTGTGCATGATCTCCTTGCAGGACTTCATCCACTGCCAGTATGTCATCTACCTTCTATTTGCTGGTGATGCCAGATTCCATTTCTCTTGTATACCTTCTCTCCTGATACCTACATTATCTGCATTTTCACACCCTGCATTTCAAAAATATAATTTACATTACCTAACAAAATTTAATCCTCATATGGTTTTCTTGGTCTCTAAGCTGGAAACACTGCAATCAATCTTGGCTAATCTTTCTTCTTCACTCTCTACATTTAACCAGTTGCCAAATTCTTTTGCTTCTACTATAGAAATATCCCCAGTAACCAATTATTCTTCTCATTCATTGTTGATGCCCTACACCCCATGACAACATTGTATATGGAGAAATCACTCCTTGTCTGTACTAGAAGACCTTGCATTTCAGTAAAGCAGACATACATGTTAACCTGGTAGCACTGTCTGCAAAAGTGATGCAAGGTACTTTGGAAAGATAAGAACATTCACCCAGTTTGCCCATTTTTGCTGATCTGGGTTATTTCAATAGCCCCCTCACTCCTTGCCAGCAAAATCTTCTCTTGTCAATTCTCCTTCCTTTATATTGCAATTAGAGTATTTTTTTCAAAGAAACTATGTAATCATTGAATTCCACTGATTAAAAAATCTCTTCTGGGCTCCTATTGCCTAAGCAGAAACTCATAACCTGGGATACTGAATGGCTTTCAGGTGTCCATGAATACCCATGAGAATAAATGGCAAATTGTGGATATATGTGCATTTCTAGAACAGGGTCATCAGATACTAACCCACAAAAAAATGTTAAGTACCACCAACCAACAATATAAAACAAAGTTTTATGGCCTATACATGCAATTATAAGTTGATCATATTTCACTCCTCAGATCTCTACCTCCTTCCCATTAAATGAATCTTCCCCCCAGGCAAATCAAAGTTTCATCATTTAAAAAATATTCTCAATCTTTCAAATGCATTTGTACCTTTCTTTGTGCATGGTTTTACAAAACTTGGAATGGCATTCCCTGTCACTATAACATATTTCTATATGTTGTTGTGAGTGAATAGGCCATTCATATAACAGTGTCAAGGAGTGATACTCCCTGTTTTTACAGTACTTTTTTTGTCCAGTTTTGAAATGTTGCACTTTGCCAATGGTAGCTGGATGTGAGAAAGGATAGACACAAACTACAGATGATACTAATGTGGAAGTCAGCCATGCCGCCTGTGGTATTAAGAATGATGGAGAAAGTGTTTTGTGTGTAATTGGGGGTTGGGGGTGGGTTTAGGGACCAATGTAATGAAATCTTTATTGGATCCTGTGAAAGACTCAACATAAAATATTGGATATTTTAAATTTAGAGTAATTTTCATTTAAAAGTAATATAAAATAAACTACAAAGTTGATATACGTACATCAATAAATGCAGAACTAAGTAATAAAAAAGCTAATGTGATAATGTTCACATGTATATCATTTATTAAGCCTTCATTATGTGCTAGGGATGGTACGAAGCACTTTCTCCTTCATTGCATAACAACCCGATGACCTAGGTACTATTATTATTCCAATATTATAAAAAAGGAATCCAAGGCTTCGAAAGCCGATGGAACTTGCCCCAAATCCCATAGCTAGAAAGAGACAGAGCAGGGACCTGCGTATGGGAATCTTTATCCAAACTCCATGTTTTCAATTAGTACCATTATATTGCCTTCCATTTAGGCTATTAGATTGACAGTTCCACAGTTTTTTTCTTTTTTATTACTTTAATAACATTTTAATAATGCATTTTATGTTGACATAGCTTTATTAAAGATTATATCCAACCCTTCAGACAGACAGTACAGAAGTATTTCTGTTCTCTTGCATTACTGAGTTTGTTCTTACTGTTATGTTTTCATTTGAATAGTTTTATAATTATAATGTAAATACAGAACTGTATATTCTATCTTAACTAATATTTGAACTTTATAAAAGCCACTTTAATAGATATTGTCCCCAAGCTTGTTCCTTTTCAGTTCAATATTTATAATTTTAGTGGAGTGGCATTTAAAAATAGAATACTTAGCTTTTTCTTAATGCTCTGATTTGTGCAAGCAATCTGTATATTTGAGTTCATTTTTCCAAATTTTCTTTAGGACTAATTTATGTTGTGTGTGTGCATGTGTGTGTGTGTGTGCTCGTGTTTGGAGTTAATAAGCTTAGATACTGGGGTGGGGGGTGGGGTGGAAACAGTGAAAAGATTATACCACAGATAATTAATAAAAATCAATTAGTTTGTTAATGAGTACTCTGTCAGTACCCAAGGTGGCAGAAATCAGCTGGGGGAAAGAAATCAGGATCCCTGAATAGAACATTTAGAATGCCTGAGTCCTGCTGAGAATTTAAGAGGAAATAACTATAAGAAGCACTACTTGGGTTAAAACTGGCTAAATTTCCTCTTGAGATTGCAGTTCCTCTAGCTAATAAATCTAGTAAAAATGTGATTCACCTTTAGTGTATGCTATAAAGCATTTTCTAAGGCCTTAAGTACATTGCTCACTGCCCTGTATTAAAAACAAACCCACAGTTGTAAATGTCAATGACTAAGAATATTAGAGCCCTTGCATCTTTCTTATGTTAGTAGAAAAGCTGGAAGTGCCCATTACCTCTTCTATGACTTTTTACATTGTATTTATATAAATGGCAAAAGTCAAACATGAGCTGACAGGGAAATACAAAGTCTGTCTTCCCATGGTCCTGAGACAAAAAAGCAGAAAATTCCAATGATAGCAATTGACCTTCATAGAAAGTTTTTTTTAGAACAGTCCATTCTTCCCATTGTTAATTATATTTGTGTTAAGATCATTTCCTCTCTAGCATAAGTAATTATGGGTCATTTATGGGAGTAACATAGAACGGATGATTTACATAAAAACAAATTAATTTCATTTGGTATATATTCTCTAAGGATTAAGGAAGAAAAGATAAATTTATTGTAGTAGACTCATGGCTTTTATATGAATTTGTACAGTTTTATTACAAATAAACACAAGTTTCCAGCAATTGGTATGAACCTAAACATGACTGCTAATGGATCTCCCTTTTGGACAAAAGATAAAATCTAAAAGGTGTTTTCAGTATTGGTTACTCTTTGTAACAAGGGTTATACATTTTTGTTTCAAATTCTGCAAGGTGAATTTATAGTATAGAATAAAATGTGTGAAATTTCTATTGAAAACTTGTACCTAATAACTCCCTCTGGTTATGAGTTAGAGTCTTAGGGGTAAAAGATCATTGATTTGCCTTGTTCAACTAGTCAGCTTTCATAGATAACATGTTCCTCTCATCACCTACACAGTTTCTGGTAGGGAAATGAAAAGAGATAGCTCACACATTGGTGGGAGAGAAAATAGACTGAATACAAAGACATGACTCTTTAAGTAATGTTAGACTATTTTTAATCAATTAAAGTAAGTTAATGCTTTTTTTCCCCCCAAATTTATGTTGCTACAGTTTCCTTAATAAGATGCACAACTATGTGCTTAAAAACCACATTTGTACAATGAGCCAAAGTGGTACCATACTCATTTAAGAAAATCGGATTACAGTTTCCTTTATAGCACTCACTTAATATTAAGGTATTTCTTCTTTTTACTTTAGTACATTTTTAATTTCCTAGGAGGCAACAGTAATAGTCTCAGTTCCATGACCTTACATTTCTTTTAATGCATGGGATTTTTCAAATGTTCTGGCTTCTGGCTGCATATAAAATACAATTAAGCTTTATTTCAAAATATGTTAAAATGAATACATCTTATATTCACTTTAGAAATATAGAGATATTCTCACACAAATGTGGAATTCATCCATGAATAGGTGAATTTTTAGAGCACATATGTTGTTAGATTTGTCATTTTCCATTTAACCTTTGCTATTCCATCAAGAAATTGAATACTATTCCTCACACTCATTAACTAGTTGTATGATTTTTCTCATTAAGTAAAAAGCAGTTTTTTTGAGGCCTTTGCTTAGTTCTTGGAAGCCACATGAATTCATAGAGACAAACTGGCCTGACCTGTGGGATGGTGGGGTCACCAATGAGCCTCACTCAGAGGTGCATGGCCCCATGAAGAATGGCAGAGCCACCTCAAACTTACCACAGTATTAAATATTAATAAGAAATTGAAAGTTTTAGCTTCTGGAATGCATTTCACTTTGGTCTTTAGTTATTACAGACTTTTACATGGTCAGTATCTAGATTTGACATTTGCTCTTTAAAGATGAGGAAACTGAGGCCCTAAATTATTAATACCGCGAGACTTGTGATTGAACCAATGGGCTCCGACGTTAAAATGTTGAGGCTGAAATGCTCGCTCTGTCACTGACTTCTTGGATAGCCTGGTCTCTGCGTCTTGGCTAGTTCCTCTGAAAATAAGGGTAATAATAATGACTCTCTCATAGGGCTATGGCGATGATTAAGACAAGTTATTTTTCTAGAGAATTTATAACAATGCATAGTACATAGTAAGTGCTATATAAGTGTTTTTTAAAAAAATTACTTAATCATGTGAATGCACTCACAACTTATATACACTTCGTGGAAAGACGGCCAACCAGTGGAGATGCTAGAGATAAACATTTATTACTTCATTCCATATTAGAAGTTGTATTGTCAGTTCAACACACTGTGGAACCTTTAGCATTTGCCAGGGTCACTGCTCCCCACTGAGGACAACCTGTACAGGAATGACAGCCTGTGCCTCAGAGCCACACTCTGGTTGGAGAGACCGAAAGACGCAGTAACTAAACACTTAAACACGCTGTGCTTGGTGCTACGAGACAGTGTTGGAAAAGCTATCAACTTCCACTTGAGGGAAGGCCTCACAAAGAAGTTTCAGTGGTGCTCGAAGCATTAATAGAAATCTTGCCAGCGAGGGAAGAGAAGCCGCCTGCCCTGGCGCGGACGGGGGTGAGGGAGGCCTGCTCCTGAAGCTCTGCTCTCGGGCTGCGCCATTCGGCCCGGGTCAGAGCCGTTCACGTGGGCCTGCCGCTCTCCTGCAAAAACAAGCGCAAGGGGCGAGCCCACCGTGCAGCCACGTTTCTGACTTCTGCTCAGGTGTGGCATGTGTCACATCTGCACATCCTGTTAACTGAAGGAAGCCACGTGGTCGAGGTAGTGATCAACATACTGCATGTTACTCTCAAGAGCACTAGGGGCCATGTGAAACCGAGCGGGGATTATACCCTCCCCTGGGAAGAGAGGGGGTGACTAATCCTGAACCACAGTGGGAGCTGTCACACGCATTGAGGGAACTGTGGACACGTCTGTGTGGCTGAAGCGCAGGCTACAAGCTGTAGAGTAAATAGGAAGAGATAAAGCAGGAATGATAAATGCTGCCAGGTTGTCAAACAGCCTGTGAATTTGGCTGAAACCTTTTGAATGTACTGATGGTCAGAAATGCATTTTTGGAAGTAGGACCCTGTCTAACACATGGAGGAAGGCACAGGCGAGGAAAAAATGGAGGCACAGAGGACGTTAAGGGCTGAGACATAATGGTAGTGGGAAGGACTTACAACATAAATTCAGAGTGTCTAGAGAATAAGGTAGAAGCGATAGAGTCAGGACAGTTGTGGAAGGTGAAGAGTAAGAATTTGGAAAGAAAAAAGTAAAATTATGAACGTAAGTAATGACATTGAATGAGCTGGGGAATATGGAAAAGATCAGTTGTTAGCAGAGAGGAGGAGTTGGATTATTCCATCAAGATCAGGGCATAGAGAAGGTGAAGGGAGGCTTCACAGAGTGGGACTTCTGAGCTAACTTCACAGAAAAGTGAGTGGCTGTAGCGGACAGTATTCTTGGCAAAGGGAACAATGTATTCCAATGTTTGAAGGCATTAGAAAGCATGCTGTGTTCAGAAATTTTAAGACAGTTATGTCCACAAAAATGATAGTTATAATCAAAGAAGAAAATAATGAATAGTCAAATATACTTGAGTCTTAGGGTTCTGGTCCATTTTCTTTCTCAGTTTTCCATCTCAGAATATGAGAATCCATACAAACAGAATGACATAAATGAAACAAAAAGAACAAGGGATAAAAAGCTAGTTAAACTCAGTAAGGTTAAACTCAATAAGATTTAAGACCAAGTAGAAATCAAGTTAGATTTATAAAAAGAGTCCTAGAACTGATGAAAAGTGGTAGAAGAAAATATTATATACATTTAAAACATTTATTTCTAATTTTTGAACATAAATCTATTTGGATATTGACCTTATTCTTGCTTTTTTTTTTCTTTTTTTTTTCTTTCTAGAATTGCACATTTTATTTTTTTATTTTATAAAGGCAGAAATAGTCACATAGAAATTGATATCAGTAATTAGTACTGATACATATTAAGTTAGCCCTCATGATTATGTGGATCATTTATGTTCAATTTAGTTGATATAACAAGAGTAAAAATTAATACTGTAAATATAACATGCTGTTCTCATATAATGCTAACATAAGGAACAGAATAAAAGGAAAATACTCTTATAATTCATAGATTTTAAAAGGAGGCTGGCTGGCTAGTTTGGATGGAAATGAGCAGGTTGGCAAGGTCCTAAAGGGTTTAAAAACAATCTCGAG
Organism: Miniopterus natalensis; assembly: GCF_054644295.1. Taxonomy (NCBI): domain Eukaryota; kingdom Metazoa; phylum Chordata; class Mammalia; order Chiroptera; family Miniopteridae; genus Miniopterus; species Miniopterus natalensis. The sequence continues at coordinate 48,337,817 of NC_142083.1, forward strand.
CCAGATTCTCAACATTTCCAGAATTTCGATTTGAATAAGTACTCAATTATTATTAAATTTTGAAGTCTGACTCAAGTTTAGTTGTGATCAACTAACCTCATTAACACTAAGTTATAAATCATGGTGTTCATTTATCATTTACAAAATACTAGTTATTTACATGTGCTCCTTTTTGTTCAAATTGTCATTTAGAATCGAAGGACAGATAAAGAGCTTCCCAGACAAGGAAAAGCTAAAGGACTTCATCACCACCAAACGAGTATTGCATAAAATGTTAAAGGATCTTCTTTAAGAAGAAAAAAAAGATTACAAATATGAATAGTAAAATGGCAATAAAAACATATCTATCAGTAACTGAATCTAAAAAAAATAAGCCAAATAGAAACAGACTCATAGGTAAAGAGAATATTTTGATGGGAAAGGGGTTAAGGGGATATGTAAAAAGTGAAGGGATTAAGAAGTAAAATTGGTAGTTACAGAATAGTCATGTGATGTAAAGTACAGCATAGGGAATACAGTCAGTAATATTCTAACAACTATGTATGGGTCAGATGGGTGTGCAATTTATCAGGATGATCACTTAGTAAGTTATATAATGTCTAATCACTGGGATGTACACCTGAAACTGATATAATATTGTATGTCAACTGTAATTGAAAAATAAAAAAATGATTTTAAAAAACCGTATGGTAGAAAATTCACATGAGAGAATCCTATGTGCTTTGTATCAAATTTTAAAAATGACTTTGAATTGCTATCAAATTTGGTGAACTGGACAAGATATCATTCTGTAGTCTAAAGATAATTTTATCTATATATCTAACATTGGCTGAATTCTTGAGGCCCATTCCAAATATAGTGGCTCAGTTCCAGGGATCGGGCCAGAAATATGACAGTGGTGTCTTGGGTGATTCTTATCATGAGGTAAGTTTTAGAAACACTGGCATGATAAATCAGCAAATGCTTCTTAATCTTCCTTTTCAAATATGGTCCATGCAGATTTCTGACTTCTGTTACCAAGTTGTTAAGGTAAATTATGTGATTTATAGCTCATTCCTAAGAACACTTCTTAGCTGCTAAGATTCATTTGAGAAATAAGTATAACTCCCCATTTATAGAAACTTAGTCTCTGTAGTGCCATGTTCCCACACCACGTACTGATGGGTTATTTTGCAGACAATTGGTCTCTCTTATTTTGGGTGGATACCATCTACTTTAATTTCAAAGGTAAATTTTGCCTGACCTGTGCCTAAGTACAGGCTGTATGTCATTATAGTTGACAATTAGCAAACTACCATCCGAAGTAGCCTATTCATAACCCTTGCCAATTGATGTATTTCAAAATTTAGAATGATGCAAAGTTTGTAAAGAAAAAATGGACCATATCTTATATATTACATCATACACTGCGTGTGGTTGGAGCTGTGCTCTAGGATAAACGGAGAAGGGTGTTTGTGCAAGAATGTGTGTCCTCCTGTTTTTGGTGCAGGTCAAGTTCTTACTAAGTCAGTCTGCTGTGTCAGACTTGAGGAGAATCTTGAGGTCTTGTTTTGTTGTTGTTTTTTTGACTTTTGGATGACAGGTGACAGATTGTAGATATATGTAATAGTAATGAGAGGGATAAGAGAATGAAATGAATGAGTGCCTTTAAGTTTTAAAAGCTTTCGTTTATTCATTAATCAGATATCTGAGTCCCTCTCCCTACTTTGTGTCAGATACTGTGATTCTACTTGACGACTAGGGTCATAATCTTCTTTTTGAATATTGACATGATGCGAAATTTATTAACTTGGACATATCCCCCTTTGTATTTAGAAAAATACCGATATATCTCATATGGGATGTCCATTTTGTGGTATGTCTTTCCAAATTTGATCAGGATTAATGAGCTGAGACTTTTCCTGGAGAATTTTACCTTAGTTTCAAAGAGACTGGGGAAGCCCAAGGGCCCCAATGTCCTGTGCCAATAGCAAGAACAGTAGCAGGTTTTTCTGAAATTGATTATGAATGTCTCCAGCTACTGGCAAAGCTGAAGTACAGCCTGTTCATATCCATGTGAGGATAGAGTAGAAATTAAAGTGAAAGCAGGACATGGCAAAGGTAAAGTGAAAGATTTTGCTATTAAGCTAGTGCCTTGATCATAAAGATTCAAACATATCTATCACCCTACATCTGTGAGAATGTATTAAAAGGTTAATGAAGTTTTGTACCTTTTTTGGACTTATAACTAAATTGTCAGGTCAGCAAATATGAAGAATTTTTGTACTGTAGACTATCCTAGGAAATTCTCTGTGGGTGGAAAATGAGATGCCTTTACGATTTATTTCAGAACATTCAGTATCTTAAAACTGTTCTACACAATTTTGAGGCTGTTTCAAAGGAACTATGTAGAGCTAATCCTGTTTAAAAAGAAATTGGGAAGGCTCAAGAAAATCCCTTAAGTGAGAAATCAGGACAATATAGTACCATGATTTATATATAATTTCTAGACCTTTGAATCAGATTTTCACCATTTTAATAATTTCAGGGAGACAACTGCTTCACAGCGGTCTGTAGCATAGGCTCACATCATAACACTGCATATAATACTGATACTGCCATGGGTTAAATGAGCAGAGCTTGAAGTGTTATTTTTTAAAAAAATTGAAAGGTTGTGGCAGTAATAAAAAGGTTGAATGGTAATGCCTCTAATTGAACAGTAAGGCCTCTTCCCTATTAAGTCACTCTTTCATCTGTCTTTTTAATTATTTCATTATCATTTTGTACTGCAGTTCACAATGAAATGACCATTTGTGTTTAAGTGAAAGCTAATTATTAGGACTGAATTATTGTGCAGTTTATTGATCCCTATGGTGGATTAAGGGCTTTAAGTTCGTCTAGACAGAATAGTTAGCAAAATGACAAAAGGAAACATATAAGACCCTTGAGAAGAATCCCTACGCTCCATGAGCAATTAATGCCTGCCAGGTAATGGAATTTAAGTTTATACTAAATCCAGCAGAGCTTTGACATTTCAACTGCCTTATAAACACATTAGTCTAATGAATGAAGACTTATGAATTGTGTTTAGAAACAAGTAGGAATAGTGAGTCCAGGATATTTTTAGCCTTCCATTGATTGAATGAAAAATAGATCATTTTTCCTCTGAATCTGATGAAAAATGGAATGTGTTCTTCTTTGTGTTTATCTCTGTTCATTCTGTTGATGGATGTGTATTAACAATTTCCATTTCCTAGAAAACACTAATCTCCCTTATGGATGTGAAAAGTACGCAGTGATAAACCAAGTAAGGAAAATAAAAACTTATATATATACAGGCATACCCCCAAAATACTGTGGGTTTGATTTCACACCCCCTCAATAAAGCGAGCAGGAATCTTTTTGCTGGTGAAAGGCCTGCCCTCAAGTTGTAAAAAACACAACATCTGTGAAGCACAATGAAGTGAGGTATGAATATGCAGGGTGGGAAAAAGTAGGTTTACAGTTGTTCGTATGGAAACTAATGCAATGATTAATAAAGAATAACATGAGATAAACTCCTGTTTCACATACAGCGGTAAACCTACTGTTGCCCTACCCTGTATATAACATACATATAAATTGCTGAGAAAGAAGCCAAACAGCCCATTAATCTCAATTCAGCGTTGGGCAATTTTTAAAGCAACCTGCCATTATAGTGATAAACAAGCCCCATTGCTTTTATTTATAAGAACAGATCCTTGAGTGGACTTCAAGGAGGCTTATTCAATCCTTTTGTTATGTGACTTTTTTCCTGAAGTGTCCTGTGTTCAAAGCTCTGTTGATAAGATTGGAATAAATAAAGGTTTTCCGAAAAAGCACTAAAGCTCTTCTGATATCAATAAACACTTTGGCAACAACTGTAAGAAACTATTACAAAACAATTAACACCAAGTTGATATAACGTAGTGCTAAGTTTCAAGTGTTTCTCTTTCCCATCTTTATTTTCAGTCTCTCACAAATCTTTTATTGTACCATCTATGGTTATTTAAGGGTAAATGAAGATATTTAAGTTATATTCAATCAAATTCTGTTACACTTTGCCTGTCTAGACTTCTCTGAATTTGAAGTCTCTTTTTCTGTGTTATGAAAATCTTGAAGAACATTTTAAGAACAGTTTTCTGCGTGTATCAAAAATGTGTGTGATATCAAGGACTATTCAGTGAAGAGGCACCCATACCGGATAGCCAGAGGCACAGTTTAAATTTAAAGTATATTTATATAAAAAATAGTTTAGGTGCTCATTGTATACATTTGAATTTAATGCCTTCATATGCCCAAGCTAATCTATTTAGCAATTGCAAAAATGTGTGCTTTCTTTATATTTATGCTCAATTTTACTGCTTACATTTGACAGTGGCAAAGTAGCTAGTTTAATAAGCAAGCATCAGTTTGTATAGCAATGATTATGGACTTTTATGGTATTTAAACTAGATTAATCAGTGAAGTATGACAAAGCTGAAGGATTAAACAGACTGTGCACTTAAATATAAAACACTAATGGGGAAATCTTGCACGAGGCAATATTTGTTATTATGAAAATATAATAAAAGGATAATTGGTGGGGTTCTCTTTCTAGGAAAAAGATGGATTTTTCTCAGCTTTGGAAGTCAAATTAATGCCTAGGGAAATAGGGCATCCTTCTTCTATATGGCATGCTACCACCTATGTGAGAGTCATTTGATTTTTAAAACCTAAAATAAAACTCATGCCTTACAATTATGCCACTATATAACTGAATTGAAAGCATGATGCTAGAGAAAAACATTCCAAACATCTTTCCTAATTTTATCTCTATAAAATTGCATATATGCCCCTGGATATGCATATTCAAATGTGGATTTATAATACATTTACATGCATGATTAGAAGACTTTGTTTTTTGTTGTGAAGAAAATATACTAACTCTTAATGAACAAAGTTATCAACTGTTTTTCAGAATTTTTGAAGTTTGAATGCTTCAAGTATATTGGTAGGGCTTAGCAGTAAAAGTTCAGGTAAACAGTATTAACTCACTTAACAAAAATAATTTTTGAGATTCTTAACCATGATAGGTGTCTATGACTCAAAGTTAAATAAATCATGTTCTCTAAACGTACAAATAATAATACTTGTATTAATTATTTATTACTGAATAACAAATCATCTTAGAATTCAGCAGTTTAAAATAGCAAACAGTTATCATCTCACTGTTTTTGTGAGTAAGGAATCTGGGAACAGCTTAGCTGAGTTTCTCTGGCACAAAGAGGCTCACAAAGTTTCAGTCAAGCTGCCAAGAGGGCCTAGAATCTCACTTAAAACCTATCCTTTCCCAACTCACTCATGTGGTTCTTGGCAATTGTCAAGATCCAGTTTCTTGCTGGCTGTTGACCACTAAACTGCCTCAGTTTCTTGCCACATGGGCCTCTCCATGGCAAGGGAGAAAGATTACCTGAGATGGTATGGTAGCCATCGTCTTTGTGTAACATAATATCAGACATGACATTCAACTAGTTCTGCTGCATTCTTTTGTTAGAAGTGCCAAACACACTCTGGGGTGAGGATTCACAAATTTAGGCACACCAGGAGGTGGGGATCATTGTGTGCCCTTTTAGAGGTGGCCTATTACAAAACATGTGACCTATAAAAGAGACAGATAGCCAACTGTTACAGTAGAATGTTGTGCTACAATAGAAGTGTGCACAGAGCGGACTCAAAGGCAGAATATCTCAACATGCTGAGTGTTTTAGATAGGCTTTCCAGTGGGAAAGATGATTAAAAACAAAACTTTAGAAAGACTAGTTGCCAGGGAACACATGGGAGTGGCAGAAAAGAGCGTTTCTAATAGAGGGTTCTTAAGAGGCTTTCAAGTAAGCTATATAGATTGATGGTTAGAGTTAGAATATGGTTTATAGTGAGGAAGGGTGGGGATTTAGGCTTATATAGGTAGGTAGCATACAAGAACCTTCTACATTAAACTTGGGGTTTGAATTTTATTTTTAAAAGTGGAGGAGACATTGATTATTATAAGCTTGATCAGTGTTTTTTGAAAAAGAACACTAGCAACAGTAGAGAACAGATTTGAGATATAAGAACTGATTAGGAGATGGTTGTGGTTATAGAGGAGAGACAAAAACTTGAGGATCAGTAGTAGTGGGAATAGAGAGAATGGTAAAAAGTAATAGCTAGTAGAAAGGTAAAGAAAAGATATGGGACCCATTGGATATGAGGCAGTAAAAGAAAAGCAACAAAATATATCTGGAAAGAGCTATAGTGAGTAGCATGGTAAAGCTTATAATAATCAATGAAATCCTGGCTTCATTGCTTAATAGCTAGTGGATTTTTAGAAAGTAACTTCGAAGACTCAGGGTGATCACTGGCAAAATAGGAATAATAATGGTATGTATCTATTTTCAAGGAGGTTGTACAGCTTAAATGAATAACCTGGTGAACAACAGTTAACAAAACACCTAGATAATGAAGCCACTTAATACATTTTAGTTGTTTTTATATCATCAAATTTTCTTTAGATAACATTGATATTTGGTTTTATTTTTCTGCTTTTGTTTTTGTGCTTTATATTTATTAAATAATTAGTAGAAACCTTAGGATAATTTTTGAAGAATATATACTATACATGGGAAGCTATAAGGTGCTTAAAATGAAATTAATTCAGTGCTTTGCTTTTCAGAGTACCCTATAGCTATTTATATTATTCATTTACTATTTATTTTATGAAATCAATACTTATTGGGTTCCTGCCATCTGCTAAATCACTGGGTAGGGCACTGGAGCTATAGTGGTGAGCAAAGCCAGATGTGGCCCCTGCCCTCATGGAGCTTATAGCCTCTGAGATATTAATCATATGAACAAATGCAAAACTGAGACTGTGGCATGCTGGTTACGGAATTCACTGCACTCACAGTAAGAATAAGATAGAGGAGATCCAAGACTGCGGCAGACTGAGTGGAAGCTACACTGACACTCTCCCCGAACCAATCTGGGTTTACAACTAAAACATAGAAAAACCATCCTGAAAACCAACTGCAGACTAGCTGGAGAGCACCCTCATAACCAAGGAGGAAAAGTGGAGACCACACAGAAACTGGTAGGAAGTGCGGATGGGAGAGGCCTGGCTGGGCTCCCACAGGCATCAGCTGAAGGTCCAGAGGGACATCTCAGCTGTGGGGGCTTTCTGCTGAGGACTCTGGGGCCTAAACCCCAGGCTGGGCTTCCCAGCCCAGAGCACCAGAACTGAGAAAGGTGCCCACATGACATCTGACTGTGAGAAGCAGCAGGATTTCTGTCTGTCAGGGAGAGACAGCTGGAGCTGCAGGCACCCTCTTAAGGAGCCAACACACAGTTTCCCACTCACCTTGGGCTCTGGCGGAGGGAAAGCAGAGTGGGGAGAGTCTGGGGTTGTGGGCTCTGGAGAGTGAGATCAGGGGACACCTGTCTGGATTCCTATGCAGAGTCACTCCCCCAGACTGTGGGGGACATCTTTCTTGGGCAGAGAATTTTCGGCTTTTGCCTGAGCAGGGAAGCAATTGCCCCACCCTGCTGGAAAGCCTCTGGACCTGCCCAGAGGAGTTTCTACAGTGTGAGGCTTATTAAGAGACTGATAACAACCAGCTGCCCCACCCTGTGGAGCTTCTACAGCCTGAGGCTCATTAAGAGAATCAGATCAATCAGTCTGCAGGCAGAGGCAGACCTCAGGGTGCTTTGAGTCTTTGCCTGATCTGCTTCCAGACCCCTGCCTTAGAAAAGCAGACTTTGGTGTGCATCTTGGTCCTGTCCAAGCCCACCCAGCCCCAGCAGTGGAGACCTCAAGCCTAGGGTTGTTGATAGCTCCAAACAGGGTACTCAGGGCCAGTCACAAACTGTGTCTGACATTCACTTGTACTAGAGACCCTCCAAAAAGACTGAGAGTCCTAGCAGATCTACCTAACACCTCAGAACAAACCCAAAAAAGTAGCCAAAATGGGGAGACCAAAACACAAGCCCCAAATGAAAGAACAAGAGAAGTCTCCAGAAAAAGAGCTAAATGAAATGGAGATAAGCAATCTCTCAGATACAGAGTTCAGAATATGGATTGTAAGGATGCTCTACAGCATGAAAAAAGATATGAAAACTATGAAAAATGACCAGTCAGAAATGAAGAATGACATAACAGAAGCAAAGAATACACTGAAAGGAATAAACAGCAGATTAGAGGAAGCTGAGGATCGGATCCGACAGGGTAGAACAAATCACTCAGAGACCCAAAGACAAAAAACAATTAAAAAACAAGAGGATAGTCTAAGGGAGCTGTGGGACAGCATGAAATGTAACAATATTTGTATTACAGGAGTGCCAGAGGTCAAAAGTAAGCAGGGGTTTGATGAAATAATGGCAGAAAACTTCCCTAACCTGGTCAAGGAAAAAGTCACACAAGTTCAGAAGGCATAGAGAGTCCCAAGCAAGAAGAATCCAAAGAGGCCCACACCTAGACACATCATAATTAAAATGCCAAGGATTCAAGACAAAGAGAGAATCTTAAAGGAAGCTAGAGAAAAGCAATCTGTTACCTACAAAGGAGTCCCCATAAGACTGTCATCTGACTTCTCATCAGAAACTCTACAGGCCAGAAGGGAATGGCATGAAGTATTCAAGCTAATGCAAAACAAGGATCTGAAACCCACTACTCTCTCCAGAAAGATTATCAATCAAGCTGGATTGTGAAATAAAGAGCTTCCCAGACAAAAAAAGGCTAAAAGACTTTATCACTACGAAACCAGCATTAAAGGAAGTGTTAAAGGGACTTCTATAATTAGAAGTAGAAACAATGAAAATGAGAAACATAGGCATAAAGAAACAAAATGACAGTAGATAAGTATCTTTCAATAATAACCTTAAATGCCCTGCAGTTTTGCTAATAATGTTAGTAAATTTTATAAATATGCATCTTTATTTAAATATATGGTTAAATACCATAAAGCATAAAGGATCTAGTTTAGTGACTGACAAATTATCAGAAACTAATAAATATTATTCTAACCTCTATCCATAATTATGTGCATATTTATAGCTATGACTATAGAGGAAATCATCATTTAGGGCTATATCCAGTGTTAATCCCAATATACCTCCCAATACACTTCAAAGTGAGTTTTTGCTGCCATTACTAGATATGTACTCTAAGTAACAGGAACATTCACTGAGATGTTATACATAATTGAAATAGGAGTTATTTAAAATTTTGATATATTTATTGTACTAACACTCTTAATACAAAACAAAACATTTAAGTGACTTTAAATATTAGAATTGCAGGACCTTAAAGTTTACTTAGTATACATTTAGAAAGAATTTAAGAACACTTAAATATCACAGTAATAAGTTGGAATAAATAGAATGACATGCATTTGTGTTCTTAGGTAGGGTTATTCAACATCATAAGGATTTAGTTCTTTTCAAGATGGTATATCAATCAAATGCAATCTAAAATTTCCTATAGAAAAATAAGGATAGATTTTTATTTATTTTTTTTATTCATTTATTTTTTAAAAAATATATCTTTATTGATTTTAGAGAGAGGAAAGGAGAGGGAGAGAGAGAGATAGAAACATCAATGATGAGAGAGTCATTGATCGCCTGCAGCCCGCAACCTGGGCATGTGCCCTGACAGGGAATTGAACCCTGATCACCTGGATCCTAGGTCAACGCTTAACCGCTGAGCCACTCCCAGCCGGGCAAGGATAGATTTAAAAAAAAAAAAACACCTGAAAATGTAGCACAAAAAGTAAGGGGAAGTTCTGCCAGATATTACAGCTTAATATTTAAAATTTCTGTTAACACAGTGTTAATTAAAACACTGCATATTTGGTATATTAATATACCAATGGAGTAGAATGGGCATTCAGAAATAGATAATAAAATATAAAATAAAATGCGGTATATGATGAAGTTGGCTTCATAAATGTGTGTGTGTTGAGGGGAGGAGGGAAGGGAGATAGACTTTTAAAAAATTTGTTGAGGTGACTGGATAGTTATTTAGAAAAATATAAATGGGTCAGATACCTATATTTAAAATAAATATAGATAAAGGATGAATTAAAGGATGAATAAAGAATGAAATACTTTATAATCTTGAAAAATTAGAAACCTTTCCAATATGATTCAAAATTCAGAGTTGATAATAGATATCATTGATAAATCCAAATACATTTTCATAAAGACTGTGTGTATGGGGGCTAAGAGAACCTCCATAAGAAAAATCAAAGTGATATGCTAGAAGAAAATATATCCAGCTTTTTTCATAAACAAAGGTATAATCTCCAAATAAATGGCTCTTAAAAACTGAGATCACAAATTAATAGATAAAAGAGAGGTAAATATGAGGAAAAAGTAAAAGAAAATGAACCATAAAAATATGAACCCATGATCAACCTATGGTCAACCCATGAAGAGACGTGTAAAACAAAATTACATTAAAATGCTACTTCTTACAAGCAGATTGGCAAAAATTCAAAAGCTTGACCACAAACTCAGTTGGCAAAGCTTTGGAGAACAATCATTTTTATGCTTGTATTGCTGAGAAGCATAAAAAATTACACAAAGCCAGCAGAGGATTATTTTGCAGTATCAAAAAAATAACATGTGTTTTCCCTTTGACCCAGGAATTCCAATGATTAGAATCCACCCTTAAGGTAATTCTCCCACAAATACGAAGTAAAATACATACAGGCTTCTCATGTAGGTTATAAGAGCAAAAGACTGACACCAAGTGTTCATCAAAAGGGGGCTGTGGTACACTCTCAAACTGATGAGCCTATTTATATAAATTCAGATGTTTTTTTAAAGATCAATAAATTCTGTTGACATGTATATTGTGATGCTTTTGTTTCTTCCCTCCAAAAACTAATCATTTTTAATGCTTAAATTGGATTTTTGTGTTATCTTTTTACATGTGTTATATTACTTAATTTTTAATTTCTTTTTCTCTGCATTCTGGATAAGTTTCTCAAACTTACCTTCCATACCACTGACTTGATTTTCTGTAATGAAATCCAATTGGGACTACCTCCAATGTGGATTTTTAGCCAACCCCTTTCCATCGTAACTCAGTCAGTTTTATCCTTAAGGCTTCTTGCTTCTGCTTCCTGGAATTCATTTTCTCTTGAATTATTTTGAGGACAACAAGCTGCTACTTGCTTTAAGAAAAAAAAGGTACATAATATCTATTTTTCTTGTGAAGGCTATTTTCTTCAAGTCCCCCCCCCCCCCCCCCGTGACCATTAAGTATAATAGTCATAGTAAGTAAGCCATACATGTATTTTTATTGGACTTGACTGGGCAGAGTGGTTGCCCTCCGGTAGATGCCGTGTCTCCCAGCTCCTGCCACTATTTTCCTGCATGGTAGGTGGTTTATCTCCTTATATCTCAGCCTGAAGTGCCACCCTAAGCTTGATTTGCAATTTGTAAAGTAGTTCTGTAAACAGAGCTTCCATCATCTGGGGCTTCAGTGCTAAGCTTCTCCTTTTCCTGTATTTACTTACTGTTGGAATTCTCTGAACATAAAATGTTATATCCTTACTTTTTCCCTGGTACTACTCCTTGCTTTTTTTCATTTCTATACTTCTGAATATAACATTTGAATCAACGTAGTTCTACTTTAGTATAAGAGGGAGAGAAGCCAATACATGCTGGAGACAGGGCTGTTCATGATCACCATGTCCTGAGTTTTTGTGCACATTCTGTTTTATTTGGGGGATTTATTTTGGCCCAGAATGTGGATTGTTTTATATGTAGTACAAGAATATGTCATGGTTTATTAAGCAGAAATCTTACCCATGTTTAGGTCATAGACTTTTCTTTGATTTACTTTGGGTTATTGTTAAAACTCTGTAAGTACTTTAATTGCTGATTGGCAGAAGACTATTACATATATCTTACCTACTATCATTTTAATCCTGAAGCCCCTAAGCATTTTCTAAAAGTTTTTTCTCTTTCCAATGGTGAATAATGTTCAGGGGTATTTTCTCTTAGATCATACAGAATAACTTTATTAGCTCTCCCTCTAATCAATAGTCTATGTTTGTGTCCCTCTCTTCCTTCCTCCCAGTGCAAGCATTGAGTTTAAAAAGTATACCTGACTTTTCCTTGACTCACATACTGTCTAGCTGGGTACTGGTTAGATCTCCATTTGAAGATTATGTTAATATGCCTGGCTCTCAGAGTTTATCTGGCATTTGTACTTTGTGACTTTGCTACACTTGAAATTGTCTGCTTTCGGTACCTGCTTCTATGACTCCCATATTCAGTACAAGAAAAAATTTCCATCTCTAGCTTACACTCATGAGCGTTCAAGTATCATGTAAAAGGGGTAGGTAGTTGCTTCTCAGTTCCAACTTATCTGTTAAATTTCAGCTTCCTAATATCTGTATATATACACACATACACACACACATTCACAGGTATTGATAAAGTTTACACTTGAGACCATTCCACAGTGTTCTTACATGCTGTCTACTTAATCCATTAAAACCCTTAACATATTAATAACAGCTATTTTAAATGGCCGTTCTGATAATTTCAACATCCTTCCCACGTCTGGCACTGATGCTTGTTCAGTCTCTTCAAACTGCTTTTGTGCCTTTTAGTATGCCTTGGAATTTTTGGTTGAAACATGGACAGGATGGACTGAGTAAAAGGAGCTCATGTAAACAGGCTGTTAGTGATGCGGTGGTGAGCTGTGGAGGGAGGAGCAGATTCTAGAGCCATGTGATTAGGCTCAGACCTTGGTGAGTGAGCCTGTGTTCCTGGACTGTGAACTTCAATAGTCTTTCTCAGTTTCCCTCAGCCTCTAGGTGGGACAAGAAAGCTAGAGGTGGCTTGAATTGAATATTTCTCTTACCCTGTGCAAAAGGCCAGCTAGAGTTTGGTATATACCTTACCCCAGGTAGGCTAGGCTCTGATAAAACCCTAGCAAGTTAGGCTCTGGTAAAATAGGTTTTCCTAAGGGCAGAAGAACAGAATGTTCTGGCATATTTGAAAATGGTTACTTTTCCTCTTGTCCTTCTGGAAGTATGATGGATTTTTTTCTGATATTTACTGTAAGAATCTGATAAAGCTCCTGGAGATAAAATTCTCAAAAGTATAGAAGCCCTTGTATGACTGGGTCCCTTGGAACTTTGACTCCAGTTTGTCCACATTGAGCCTCCAGCAATTTTTCGATTCAGTTAGGCTGTCCTGTCCTGGTTCTGGTTCTGCAAAAGCGTGTGTTCTAGAGTTTTTGCTGCAGTGAGTTTTGATGATCTGTATTCTACCTCTCTTTCATTTCAGAGGCAGCAGTTTGCCCTGGGTCCTCACTTCTCTGATGGGTCTAAGATGATTTCTCTTTTCAGTTTGTTTAGCTTTTTACTTGTCCTTAGGAAGGAGAGGTAGCTCCTGAACTCTTTTCATAATGTACTAGAAATCAGAAGTCTCAAAACTATATTTTTTATGAAAATTTAAAAAATGAACTAATTAATTAATTAAAACATTGATATGTAAATGAAATACCTCATACTTTCTTTCCATATAGATGAATTTAATCAAGAAATATACTTTCTAAGGTCAAAGGGATTAAGAAGTACAAACTGCTAGTTATAAATACAGTCACAGGAATGTAAAGTACAGCAGAGGGAATACAGTCAATAATATTGTAATAACTATGTATGGTGTCAGTTGGGTAATAAAATTATTGGAGTGATCACTTCATAAGGTATATAAATGTCTAATTATGTTGTACACCTGAAACTAATACAGTGTTGTGTGTCAACTATAATTTTAGATGAAATTTTTAAAAAGTTCTATTTTCTATATTGTACTTTCCCCAGTGAGTATTCCAGGTAGATTTTCTTGCCTGAGTTGTGACTAATTTTATTTTCCACCTGAACAAAACTTCTAAATCCTTTTGTGTCATCCAATCCAACTGGAATCCTAAGGACTCTCAATAAAAAATCCTAGACTATCTTCAGCCTCCTAACTATGCACAATGTACAACTTTCAGTTTTCTTCCTCATTTATTGTCTAAATGAATCTCAGATTAAGAACGCATGACATAAACTTTCAAATTGCTCCTATTCTGTATGCCTCATGCTGGTCAACCCATATCAAGTACAGTGATCAATAAGAGAATGCTAGAGTTGAAGTAAATAAGATTTAAATACAGTTGGAAATAGTCAGTATTCATCTCATTAGTTTTCATTGTAGGTGAACAATTTTTGGCTCATTGTCTTATGTACAGATTAAGTAGCTTTGCCTCATTTGTCAGAATCACCTTAGAGTGAAAGAAAGGAACTTTTTTTCTAATTTTCAATAAGTTGCCAATACTAATCTTGCTATCCAACTATCCTAAATCCTGCTTGGTGAAGGTTTCTGGAGTTTTTATCTCTGCCCAAGATTTCAAAAACATTATTTATTTATATATGTAGAATATTATTTGGGGGACAGAAAGTAACAATAACATTTAGTTTAACTTATTGTGGTTATTTTTATCTGTGTTCTTTTATTGCTCTGACTTTTCATATTGCTTCCCTGGAAAAAAAATAAACTTTGCTCTGTTATCGTGAATATTTTGTGCATCGATTTCCATTTCAACAAACATTTCTCCTACATAGTGATATATTTTCAAGAAATTTCCAGCAGTTCTAACTTGTATCTGACTCAATCAAATTAATGAAATTGAATGTTACAGAAGTCAGAGTTACGGAGCTCTTGTAGCCTTTTTTCATCTGCAGCTGAAAGTTACTGCAAAGATAACTGTATCTCTGTTTCCAAATCTCATGAAATTTTAACTTGTGTTTGAAGGTTAGAATTATAGAGCTGCTTTACCAAATGAAATTCACTTGTCTTTGTCGTTCAGTGTCTTACCATTTAAATATGGCCTGGTGTCAGTAATAAGACATTTTCAAGATACCCTGGTAAAGTTCCTTTGTAAGAAGTACAGAGTACAGGAACTCACCTGTTATCAGAAGGTTAGACTATTTGATATTGTTTTTCATATTTCAACTCTAATAGTTAATGAACAGTAGAAACAAACTCTTCAGTCTTAAACTTATAAATTTTATTTACATTTATTACTCATGAGATGAAAGCATGATTAAACAGAAAACATTCTGTAAGTTAAAATATTTTGTAAAATTAAATATAATGTTAGTTTTATATAAGTACAATGTGAAAGTAAGTTTTTGTTCCCTTTCTTCTTCTTATAAAAAATGGTCCTTACTGATAAATAGTCCCAACTGTATCTGGTCTTTAAATTAGATATAAAATTTTGACTTTTTTCTGGTTTTAATTTTGTTGTGCACCAATATCATTCAAAAATTTGTTTAAAAGTAACATGGCTTTATTTATCCTTCATCTTTTTCCAAAACATGTTGTATTTGTTGTGTTTAGATATCTGTAACTAATGAAAAAATAAATTGAATAATCTACTGGTTAAAAGTGAGTGTTTGCAAAGATTATACAAAGGTTTCACATTTCCCCTTATTTCGGGAGTGCTTTTCCCACCCTTTCTTTTTATGGAAAAAATTTCAATTTTAATTCATAGGAGCTTTTGCTCAATTACATAATAGAAGTGATGCAGAAACATCTTTGTTAGATGCACCTAGTTACTAGCTAGAAGGAAAGGGTTTTCGTAGAAAAAGGTAGTACATGACCTCTACAGGGAGGAGGCGCACGTACAGGAATGACCTTTTATATCTCAGGCTTCTTAATCTGTGGTGACATTCCGTGCAGAAATAGCACATTCTGCAAAGCTTTGGAAATGCTACTTTTTGCCTCATCTTCCTCTACAATTATAACAAAAATCTCATATGGGGATTTGTTCTCAAACTTTCTATGTAATAAAAATAATTTGATTTCCCCTCAAAATACTGAGAAAACATTTTATGAACGCACTTAATAGGTTTTATTTTTCTACATAGTTTTTCAGATTTTTCTATTTTGTACCAAAAAGAATGTGTTCAAATGAGTGATCACTAAGTTTTCAATCCTGATAATACCACGGAACTTCAAGAAAATTTAAGTGAACTTGCACCAATGTTTCTAATACATGAAGACAAAATTTTCAAATGTCATTTAACATGGATAAGAGCTTTCTTATAAACAAATTCTCAAAAGACATATTAAATATTTGTTGATTTCTTCAGAACCCACATTACTTCTATTCACCTAATTTGTATATTTAATAACTTACTTTTCCAGTTACTGTGGCTGTTTAAGAAATTATCTCTAATCCAAGAGTGCAGATCATCCATATATTCTGATCATGCCCTCTGTGAGTCAGGAAATCAGACAGGGTACAGAAGCAATAGCTTATTTCTGCTTTTCAATGTCTGAGGCCTCAGCTGGAAGAATCCTAGACCAAGTGTTAAATTCATCTGAATGTCTCTTGGCTCCCACATCTGGTGGTTGATACTGTGTCAGCTGGGGCCTCTGTTGGGACAGGCACAAGATGGCTCTTTCAAATCTAAGCATTCTATTCATGAGCCAAGGAGAAGTTAGGTGGAAAAAAGAGACAGGAAGGGGAAATTTATTTGTTAAGGAATCCAGCAATGAAACGCATGGATACTCTAGAAGCAATGTGGAGCAGCACATATTGGGCATAGAGCTTCTCTAAAAATAATTGTTTTTATTATTGGTTTTATTATTAAGGCATATGGGAATGTATATGGTGTGGGCAACTATCCATATCTGTCACTTTTGGTATTATCTAAGCCTGCCTTAAAATTCTCTTAAAGCTTTGTTTTACTTTTCTACACAATTTTATCTCCTGCAAAACTTCTAATTCAGTTTCTGATTTGTGAGGCCATATATGTAATTAGTTGGAACCATATTAAAAATGAATTGTTTATCATTGTCTTCATTCATCCCACTTTGATGAGAAATTTAAACTCAAAGTTATTGTCTCAGCGCTCTCTGTTTTATGGCTGCCTGATCACCAAAACGGAGTAAAAAATGGGGAATATTTGATACCTGTTTCCTTAATTGCATCTCATAATCAAGCACATAATTTGTTTTATTAGCTGATTAATAATAATATGTATTCATGTTACCTATAGAATTAGTTACATTTAAAAAATGGAAAGTTTCCATAAGTATCATGTCTAGTTCATTTCTTATTAACTTATTTATTAAAAATAAACATGCTAACATGTCTCTCATAAATGTATACTAAGCCATCAGTTAACACTAACTCAAAGCACCGAG
The DNA here is from genome assembly GCF_054644295.1 of Miniopterus natalensis. Taxonomy (NCBI): domain Eukaryota; kingdom Metazoa; phylum Chordata; class Mammalia; order Chiroptera; family Miniopteridae; genus Miniopterus; species Miniopterus natalensis. The sequence continues at coordinate 48,355,049 of NC_142083.1, forward strand.
AACCACTACTTGAATGGGAACTGATCTGATGGTCATAATAACTAGTTTTATTTTACCAATTCACTTCCAGTTAAAATGTTTATCTTATGCTTTGATTTTAAGTTAATTGAGTTTTTCTCTCTATTTCTTTAGAAGAAAATATATAACCAGAAGTAGTATATTGGTTTTAAAATCCTCCTTATGTAATATTAAATATAGAAAATATTACAACAAATAAACTAAATCTAGCTTTGTAAGTCACTCTTTAGCTTATGAGGATTTTAATATCAAAGTAATCTATTAATGAATGTAGACTGCTAACTGTCTTTTAAATATTTTAAATGTACTTCTTTCTCTTTTTCTTGTGTTATGGGTAAACAAGATAGCTGACCAGAGCTGTGGTATGAAACTAAACCAAATGGCAGAGATCATATCTGTGAATTTAGGGTTTTACTGCTTAAAAAATAACAAAGACTTATCAAGTGACCACAGTTTGCCAGATGCTGAGCTATGTAGACCCTTGAGAGAGACAAATTAGTTCCTGTTTTTAAGCTTAATGGAAAACATAGAGAAGAACATAGAAAATTATGGTGCATGTAATAAGTACTATTTTGATAAGCACTGTTTGTTATGGAAAACCTGTGATTTTGCCAATTGAACACATTGGAACAAATTAAAATTTGTTACAGATACACAAAGATTTGGCTTCTGTTTATGTAAAGTAAATGGCATCATATTAAATGCATTTTTATTCCTTTTTAGAGAGTATTTTTAATATCAAAGCTAGTAAATGTGAATTTTGGTAGTACTTGGTGGAGGAAATAGAAACTTGATAAGGGCTTAGTCAAAGTAGATGCTAGCTTGAAGAGCAGAGTGGGAAGCGAGAGTGCCAAATGGGGAAATGTGCAGTTTATGAGTCTGGAATTAGGATGTGGCTTCTATATTTGAGCAAAGAGTATGGGAAGAGAAAACAAATTAAAAAGTCTGTTTTTTCCTATAACTTATAACCTTAACTTTAATGCTGTCTACTCTTGAAAATGATTCATTATTTCAAATCAGAACCTTCATTTTTCATTTAATCTGCTTCCTTAATTTCCAAATCACATCACATTATGCTTTCTCTTCTCTTCCTATTTGAAGTTTGGAACTCAAGTATTTTCTTAAATTGAAAATGAACTGTATAATTTACTATTAAAAATTCTTACTACATCTAGTTGAGAACCCATCAGAAATCCAGATTGGGCTAAAGCCAATTGCTATTCACTCAAGCCTCATGTTCCAGCGCAGAGGCCTCATGGAGCAGGGTTCCAGAGCATTGTTTCTTTAATTACACTAACCTCGACCCAGCTTCTTCACTCACTGGTTCTTTTCTTTTCTTTTTTTCTTTCTTTCTCTTCCTTTTTATAAAAAGGCTGAGACTTAACCGGTTACTGCTTTTCCCCTTTTCTCTCCTCCTTCTGTGTCCCCTCAAATATCCATTAACCTCTCTGGTTACCTCCCCAAAGTCTTCACCTCTCCTCTAAACCTCTGTCATTAATCACCAGCTATCCAGGAAACTTCGTCTCTGTTCTGCAGAAATGCACGACTTAGGCGAGGAGGGAGTGTGGGAAAAGCCAGGTCCCATAGTGAGAGCACACTCAGGACAACCGTGTCTTTCACTTTCCCGTGATGGAGTGATAGAGTTTCTCTCTCTCTCCTCTCTTAGTCTCACTTATTGTAGCCAGATAACCCCTGTATCAGATCACTCAATCATCCTTGGGATTTTTTTTTACTAAGCCAAAGAAATCTGGGGAGAAATACTTGTCAAGTCACAAAACTAGCAACTTTATTTAACTTTTTTTCCTCTTTAATTTTGACTTGGCCTTTGAAAAAAATTTTCAACAAATTCTTAGTTTAGTTAAACTTTTAAAAAATTCACTTCAGCCTGGACAGCGTGGCTCAGAGGTTGAGCATCAACCTATGATCCAGGAGATCGGGGTTCGATTCCCAGTCGGGGCACATGCCTGGGTTGTGGGCTCGATCCCCCAGTAGGGGGCATGCAGGAGGCAGCCGATCAATGACTCTCTCATCACTGATCCCTCTAACTCTCTCTCCTTCTCCTTTCCTCTCTCTAAAAATCAATAAAAAATTTTTAAAAATAAAAAATATTAAAAAATAACTAAAACATTAAAAAAATAAAAAATAAAAATTTACTTTATTTATATTAAATAAAACTTCCTCATTCAAATATTTAACTCTATACTTTTAACTCTGTATGTGCCTAAGATGGAAATTTCATAGACTTAATATACACTGTGTCATAGTCAAAAAGTTATCCTCAGTGTTAAAATAGGTGTTTTTCTGTTGTAACATCTTTTTGTCTTGCTCTTTCCATATGAAACTTTTAATATTTCTTGTGTGATTTGAAGGCTTATACATACAATTCCTTTTTGCTCTCTGTGAGGAAATCCCTTGTTCATTTTTTTTCTAAAGATGTCGGCTCCTCCTCCTCAGAGATTTTTCTTTTCCATTGTTCTTCTTAGTCACAGCTTCAAGTAAGAGATCAAGAACATATCCTCTATGGAGCAGAGCAGATTTTTTACTGCTCTTTAGAAGTTTTGGAAACCAAGATGTATTTTAAGCCTATGCAGTTTTAGTCCAATCTCATGGTTTCTTCGGCAATTTACTCTCTCAAAAACTTAGTAGGCTTCTTATATAATGAATATCAGACCTCAAATGGTTATTTTCTCTGTGTTATTGTATCCTAATTAAAAGAATTATTCTTTAGCACATCTATAATATGATCTTTGCCTTGAGTCTCCTTAATTAAAAAAAAAATAATGGAAGATATAAAACCCACATCTTTAGTTTTGTCTTTGTTTTAAAGATGAATTTTAATTACCTTTGTCACTTAAAATACTTTCTCAATTTTATCTCCTAGTATTAGTGATCTCAGAGCACTTGGCTTTTCCCATATTTCAAGTTCAAAATTTCTTGAATGTCTTCATGTTCTTTCATTTTAACCTGAAAATTAGCCAATTCTTGTCTGAGTTTACCCATTTTTTAATAGTACTCTGTCAAAAGCAAATAACTGCAATTAACTCATGTGCAACACTGTTTTCCAAGATTTTTCTAGGATTACAAACTTATTAATTTCATGATCTAACTCCCAAATTATGCTTTGTCACTGCAAGCAGTAGAAAGACCACCATCTTTTCACATTACAATATCTTTCCCACCCTATTCATAAAGCAAAGCCCTGTATTTTAGTTATTTGTTTCAGAAGCTTCTAATTTTTGAGATTAATTTCTGTATCAGGACAAACTTAAATACATTAAAAAAAAATCTTAAAAGCTTAGTGGATTAAGACAACAGAAATCTATCTCTCCTTTATGCAGAGTTCACTGTAGGCCTGGATGAGTTATTCTGTGCAATACTAAGTAATCTAGGATGACCATAGTCCCCACCATTCTCTATTTGCACCATCTAGAATATGTAGCATCAAAGGTTGTCATGAGAAGGAAAGGGCGAGCTGAAGGGTCTCACGTAGCAATGGGCCGCTTCTACCCGACGATGCTGCGCTCAGCTCTTCCTCTCCCAGCCCGATGGCCGGAACTGAGCACTCGGTCCATGGCTCTGGTTGCCTGCATGGGGACAAGCAACTGTAATCCTCTTACACACAGCAGAGCGGGCTCAGATGTGAGTGGTTATATCACACTCTCATGTCCTGCCTTTGCAAATTTCTTCTTCTTATCCTCTGAGTGAAATCAGTATCCTTGTTAGAAAGCAGAAGCAGAGGTATCACTGTGCTTCTCATATGAATAAAATTAAAATCCAAATTCATGGCTATTGACTATAGATATTTAGATTATTTCTTTATTCCAGATATTAGTTGCTATCAGACAGCCTATTAAGGTCTACATGAAATAGATTTGAAACCCTGTGCTTAATGGCTCCACACTGCTGCAATAGAATTTCTATACATTAATTTTTGTTTCATTTTGCTATCATTTTTCTGTAGTTTGTTGAACATTATGTGGAATATCTTCTTCATTCACAAACACAAACATATAGTCTCTCTCTCTGAACTTATATAAATGGCAGAATTATTGAGCATTTCAGGACAAAGTGGGCTTAAATTACAGCAATACTACCTCAATTTTTATAATAGTCATCTCTATGAAAAAAATACTTTTTAATAGTTTTGTTTGTAAGTATATCTTTGTTGATTTCAGAGAGAGGAAGGGAGGGGGAGAGAGAGAGAAACATCAATGATGAGAGAGTCATTGATCAACTGCCCCCTGCACACCCCTGGCTGGGGATCAAGCCCGCAACCCGGGCTTGTGCCCTGACGGGGAATCGAACCCTGATCGCCTGGATCCTAGGTCGATGCTCAAGAGCTGAGCCACGCCTGGCAGGGCATTAACAGTTTTTGATCTGCCCCCTTTTCTGTGCTTTATCCCCTTACTTACCATTGTCTGTCACCACCTTTCTCATTGTTGCTCTTCTCTCTCAGGAGCAAGAGTACTTTTATATCTTCTATTTTCCTGTCTGATACAATTAACCACTGCAGCATCTACCTCCAGATTATTTCCCATTCTCTGGGAGTAAGAGTAGAGTTCCATAGTTTCATTTATACCAGGTTGAAGACACATTTCTTCTGGGGTTGACATTTAGCCCTCAGCAACTTGATTACTGGCTTCCACTTAGGTACTAAGGAAGAGAGCACATAGACTTGGCTTCTAGAAGTCACAGAGTGTTTCAATGCAAGGATCAGATACAAAGCTGATGGAAGGAGGAATCGGATTTGATTATCCACTTAAAAAATTCTGTTAATAAAAAGAAATTTAAGTACATTTATTAATAAGTAGGATACTATTAGTAAATATCCAATAATTATAAATACTGATAAATTCTGAATTTATGCAATGAAAACAGTTTCAGGAATTATAAATCCCCAATTTTTTGATATCAGAACAGTGCAAATTAAGACTTTTAATCTCAAAGGCAAAATCTATTTCCTAATTGCAAAGGAAGAATTGCTGAACAGAGAATAAGTTTACAGTTTTCAATATGTACTTATTTGGCAAAACACGTGGCTTTCAGGATCCTCTTATATTTGATCCAGTGTGACACACACAGCTTAAAATATATTCAATTCAAAATTCTAAAGAAGCAACGTCTTCCTTTCATGTGACTTCTTAATAGCAAAAAATTAGATTGCAGGTGTATGTATAAAAGGAAGCAAAATTTTAATACAATGACTCTCCAGGTTCATTTCTAATCAACCTTTATCACCTATTATTCACCCTATCAAAAATGGAAAAGGCAAGCTTGACAGGCATGTCAAGATGACTACCTCAAAAAGATACATGTCAACGTTTAAATAAAAAATATCTTGGAAATGCTAAATTACAAAAAGTGCATCTTTCATTCACACAGAGATTTTAGGAAATGAAAGAAAATGAGCAATTTCCTGGAACTCTGAGCAGCACTCCAGTGAGGAGTTATTAGGGATGTTTCTTCTTGCTCAACAATCTGCTTGCTGGACTGAGATGAGCTGATATGGACAGGATTAATTTATAACGACATAATAAAAACTTTGAAAACTATGTAATAACTAATGAATAATTATATAACATTTAGATTTTTTTGTAGTTATCTGTAGTTTTTGTCCTTTTTACCTTTTTAAAACATGGCTTCTTTGTTTCATAATTTCATTACACATTTAAAGACCATAGCATGTCTCTTTAGTTTCTTTAAATAAATATTAGAATTACATTATTTGATTTAACTACTTAATAAACATTTGGGTTTGACAAAGGCAGTAGGTTAGGAATAAAAAGTAGAAATGTAAGCAAAAATTCTCCATTAAAAGGTATTGTTTGTTAGTGTTCTAAATGACTGTAATGATATCCAGGGAATTTATACTACCATGCAATTTAGTAAAGTTACTTACTAATGAACTTTTCTTTAAGAATCCTCCTGATACCTTATTGTTTAAAGCGTCTAACCATCAGCAGAGTGATCTGCAATAACTCTTACTGTATAAAGGTCTACGGTGGATATGAAATTAATTGATATACACAGTACTTCAGTTAGGTGATTGAATATGAATAAGAATTGGTACCCTGGTCTATGTCATGTTAGGAAATGTAACATAGAAATGATCCTAATCTTAGACCCAAATTCTAACTTATAATTAATTTTAATTCATATTTCCTGGTAATTTTGTTAAAAGAAATACTTCTATTTTTATAAGTATTTTAATATTTTAATATGCTTAAAACAGGTTATCATTAATCAAGAAACCTTAAGAAGCATATGGAGATTGAGAATAATAAATATGCCTTAAAAAATATGTGGTGATTGAAAGTAATAAACATACTGATCTTTAGATTCATCCAATATGAGTGAATTTTAGATCCTTTTTAAATAAAAAAATTTAATATATATATTTTTAAAATTCAAAATAAAATGCTTCAGCCCAGCCGGGCGTGGCTTAGCGGTTGAGCGTCAACCTAGGATCCAGGCGATCGCGGTCAGGGCACATGCCCGGGTTGTGGGCTTGATCCCCAGTTAGGGGCGCGCAGGAGGCAGCCAATCAATGACTCTCTCATCATTGATGTTTCTCTCTCTCTCTCCCTCTCCTTTCCTCTCTCTGATGTCAATAAAGATATATTTAAAATAAATAAATAAATAAAATAAAATGCTTCAGCTTTTAAAATTTTCTTAGAAATGAGATTAGAAAAGTTATGCAGATTCCTTACAATTCTTCAAATTTGTAGGGATAATGTTTCAGAAATAAAGATGGGAATGAAGATATAGAATGTATGGTGAAACGACAACTTCTCATCACATTCCACCTACAAAATCATTATAACATGGAATTTTTGGTCAGCTGTCCTTAGTCTTAGTTTCTGAGAATGAATCTGGACTGGGTTGTATCTGCCAGTTCCAGGCTTGCTGTTCTGACTGTATCAACTGTGTTCTTACCAAAAAGTTGCTTCCTGGACAAGCATGCTCTTAACAGACTGCCATAGCAGAGAAGCCTTCAGGAATTCTGCCAAAAAAGATAAATAGTAACCTATCCATGAAGCCATTCAATTGAAAATGAAGTTGTATATAAAAATATTTGAATATAAAAATGTTTATGTTTTATAAAAGTTCATTTCATAATTAGTTCCCAGGTGACCTGAGATTTAGAATCAAATAATTCCCATGTCTTTAATAAAAAAACTTCCTAAAGGTTTATCTTCATATTTGTTCAATTATTATACTAAATTTTGACAAGCCAAGAAACATTTAAAAGAAAGGTGAAATGATAGCCAGTTTAAAGAGTATCTAACTTTTTAAAAACTTTATAAAATATGAGGGCTATGGGGACAGGGAGGCAATAAATGATAAAGCATTTCAATTTTCCCATAACTGAATAGGTACAAAATCAAGATTTTATAAGAACATTGAAATATCTTTCCAAAGATGTTTCTAAGTACAAAAGGGATGCTTTAGATATCCACAGCAAATAAGACATTATTTTTATGTATTTAGAGATTTCATAAATATGTATCTCTACAATTGTTTCTTCCTAGACCTGTCCATATTTTGAATACTCAGCAATAAAATTATCTCAAATTTTTAAAATATATATTTAATTTATGTTTAAAATACAGATAAGTTCTAGAATCTCTAGAGATAATTACATGGATTAATTAATAAAATTTGTCATTAAAATTTTTAGAAGTAAAATTTAAGCCTTAGAGTTAAGATCTATGAATAGAAAAACTACTATGTATTTCAGTACTCAGTAATTCAGTAGGAAATTATGACATTTTAGAAAATAGAAAGCTGAGGTGTAACTTCACAATAGTTTCACTTAAAATCAATTTTAAGGCATGTACTATCTTTGACTATGGATCAAAACAAAAGAAATAATCATTGTAGAGAAATTTTGACCTTTAAAAAAGGTTTTGTGGCAAATTTGAGCATGGAGCAAGCCTGTTATAGTAGGCAAGAACAATGCCTCTGTCTTGATAAAATTTTATAGTCAGCATGGATGGCCCTGGATTCTTGTCATTTGTTTCTTCTAAAATGACAAAGATCTCCATTTAGCAAATTTAAAAAAAGGAATTTTTTATAGAGGGTACATGAGTCATAATTGCGATTAAATATTAAAATATGAATCCAGAGTTCAGAGAATAAATATCTCAGATGATTCAGGATGGACTTGATAACTATTTTTTTAACCACCTGACTTACCGTTTTTAAATTTTATTTACCATCTTTATTAGAGCATAATTGAAAAATAAAATTAAATATATTTAAATTGTACAAACTGATGATTCGTTATATGTATACATTGTAAAATATTTACCACAGTGAAAATTTCCTATCTGAGGAGAGAGATAGGCATTCAGATACACGACTCATAGGTCTCCATACAGATTCAACCAAAAGAGGACTTCACTGAGAAACCTTATAACAAAACTGTCAAAAATCAAAGATAAAGAAAATATTTTGAAAGCATCTAGAGAGAGAAAAAAAATCTTCCTTTCATGCAAAGGAACCCATAAGACTATCAGCCAATTTCTCAGCAGAAACCATGCAGGCCAGGAAACAATGGGGCCATATATTTAAAGTGCTAAAAGGAAATAAAAACTGCCAACCTAGAATATTTTACCTGGTAAAGTTGTCCTTGAGCAATAAAGAAGAGCTAAAGATTTTCCTGGACAATTAAAAGCTGAGAGAGTTTAATCACCATTAGACTTAATTTATGAAAAATTTTTAAGGGAGGTTTTCAGTCTGAAATGAAATGATACTAGTTAGTAACATGAAAACACACAAAAATATAAAACACACTGGTAAAAAAATTCAAAGGGTATATAGTTAAATTCAGAATACTCTAATACGGTAATTGTGATATCTAAATCACTGTAATATGAAGTTAAAATACAAAGGAAATTAAAAATAACTATAACTACAATAATTTGTTAATGTATACACAATATAAAGAAGATGTAAAGTGTAACACCAAAATATGACATGTGGGAGGGGGGATAAAAGAGTAGGCTTTTTATATGATTGAGTTATCAGCTTAAAATAGACTCAAAACTGTAAGATGTTTCATGGAAGACTCAAGATAAACACAAAGCAAAAAACCTATAGTAGATACGCAAAAGGTAAACTTTAATATTTAATTTCATGCCTTGGTTTCTCTAATTCTGAAATTTTGACCCAGATAAACCAAGGATATTCTTTAAAAACATAGTAAAAATAGGTCTGTGTATATATATGTGCATATGGTGACCATCACAGTATCTTTTGTGAATGAATGGATTGAACAGAATGAATGAATAAAAGTTCACAATTTTATTTACATAATGTTGAGTTCAAACAGGTATACTTAATCTTTGAAGTCCAGTCACATATAACTATAGGATTTTCAAATATTAATCTATTAGTTATTTGCATATATTTAAGTATTTTTAATATAAATATATTAGCATTTTCTAACCTGAAGGCTGGATGGTACAGAATTTTAAGATACCCATTTTTTAAAAACCACTTGTGAACTTTTGAGGGGATCTTTACTCTAAAACCTAGGAATTAAAGTTCAATACCTTTTACTGTGAACTATTGCTAACTATTTTCTGAGCATTTATTTTGCCTTGGGATTATTGCAAAGCAATGCTGGGCCTCTAGCCAGGCATTCAATGTTGATCCAATTCAGTCCTAATATACCATTGTTTTGGTAGTTGTTCCAGGTACAAATTAAAACCATTTAAACAGAACAAAACAAAAAACCCAACAGTATCTGTTTTATTGTGAATCTCATTGAACGTGAAATTTAATTATGTTACTATGTGGGTTCGTAATGTGGATTAATAGTTTTATTGTCCTCTCATGATTAGTTTCTGTTTGTTCTAATTTCTTTTTCTCTCCTTCCTGACCTTGAGGTGAAAAAACACAGAAGATGTATTCCTTCAATTTAATGCCAGTTTGAGGTGTTTCTCCCGCATCATCAGATCAATGAAAAGTAAATAGCCTACACTCCTGGCCTCCCAGTGCAGTATTGATCTTTCTTCAGCTTTTGCTTCCCTTCGCCCTGCGCCTTGTGTCTTTCAGCCCCCGGGACTGAAGTGATTGCCACAGATTGGACAAGCTCGCGGCGCATGGCGGGGCGGCGGGCTTCTGTGGCATCCCCCACGCAGCCTTGGTGTATAAAGCCTGCTTCTGCACCGAGAGAAAGGTGCCATTTTGAGTACGTGGCACAAGCCACTGAGAGAAAGGACTAGAAGGGGGAAAAACAGGGAAGGAAGCTTTTTTTGGCTATCCCAAATCTTTGCAGACAGTGCTAAATCAGGTGATGAAACTCTTCTGAAAAGTAGGAGACAAGTTAGCCTGCGGGAAAATGCCATGTGCTTTAAGCGTTAGCAAATGACTGGATGTTGGCAGCCTGTGGGTAAGTCTTTACGATCCTTTAGCGGCTATGCTTTCTCAAGCATATTTGTTGTTTATGCTTTTTTGTCTTGTTTGGTTTGGGCTTTGGGTTTGATTTTTACTTAAGGCTAATTGCTATTTAGAGTTTGAGATATAGTTACAATTTCGATTCCATATCCAACACCTAGAAATATACATGTAAGCCATGTATTTTACTTCACAATCAGAATTAGAGGATATATCTGCTCTTTTAATAATCTGACTTATTCGTGGATTCTTTTTGAGGTGAAAAGAAGTGTTTTGGAAAGATGTGAACTGATCTGTTTTTAAAATGTCAAGTAACAGAAGGAAACAGAATAACTTTATAAAGCTTAGCGATACTTTGTTTACTCTCTGCCTGTCTTTAGCATGTTCATTGTAGAAATGAAAACCCTTTAAGTTGTATTTTTGAGTCCTCCATACCATAGGTTTCTCTAGCATTGAAAAACAGATAAATGAATAATTGATATTCTATTACATACTATTGTCTCCTTACAGAAGGATATTTTATGTTGTGCAGCTCAAGTTTTCTGACATCACTTTAGGATGGTTGGCGCCTAATTTCTTGACTCTTAGTCCTTGAGACCAGTTAGTCAGCTCTGTAAACTACTGTATATGTAAATAAGAAAGTCACCCTTTAATTTTTTTTATGCTCTCCTTGAATTACTTTGAGAATCTGTAGTCAGGGTATTATTCTGGACTCTACTAATGAAGAGAAGGTCACGTGAAAGAGTTGCTTTTCATGGGGTAACTTTTACCACTGTAAGTGTTATGATGGCATGAGGACATGTGTACAGTGTTTAACTTATTACTAATTTAAGGAAAAGTATTCATAATGTACAGGTTCCTGATTCTGGTATGCAAATCCCTATACAGTGATACGGAACTTTATATGGACACTATGTGCAACTTATCAGCACATAGGTTTCAACCTGACACGTTTATCATAAGCATTTTGTTGTCTAAATAGAATACAGTGTACATGGAACAAATTAACCATAATGTTGGAACTTTTGTATCTTTCTCAGGTTTTATGGCATTTTATACTTCTTGGAGTTGGGTGATTGTTCTAACTCAAGCTATTACGTAATCCTTAGGGTAAACCAAGTGCTGATTTGAAAGCTATTAATTTTCTATTATAGTGTGCTAAAGATGTTCTATAGTGTGGCACTCACCTACATTATTAAGTCAATGACCAATTGCAGAGTTGCTCTGTGCTGGTTGGAGCTTAACTCAACCCTCTGGGATCTCATTTATTATTTGCAGATATTGATTTTGGAAAAAGAAAAGCTAAGATGTGTGAATATAATACTGACTTAGACCAGGCCTAGAGCTGTTAACTCTTAAAGGTCTGCATATTACATGTGTTACATGTTTCTTGATTACATATTTTGTGGTTTTAGCCAAGATAAATTATGCTGTTTACAATGAATATTATCAGTATCTATCAGTGTGTAAACACTGAGTCCTCAAATGATCTTGCTGTATGTTCACAGAATCTAAACATAGCTCTTGTATTTATAATTTTCTGATGTCTTGTAAATGCAAATAAAGAAGATTATTTACTTATATCATAAAAATATGCTAAAAACAAATCCCCAAGTGTGTCTGAGATATGATCTCTAATTAGTGTGTGTATGTGTGTGTGTGTGTCTATGTGTATGTAAGGGGAATCAGTGATAATTTATTTTTCTTGAAGAAACATTACAGTTTAGTCAGTTCTCAGGGAGTTACCTCAAGCAGCCTCAGAGACTAAATAAACAAAGGAGCATAAAAATTTGTTGGATTTTCACCTGAAGGAATCTAAAATTTAAAATGAAGGTAGGGCTTATGTGGCAATCTAGCATGAATGATCTCTTAACTGAAGGGTCCCCAAGAGCCTAGTATGACGTTGGTGCTCCCATAGGCTGACAAATTTGCAAAGATATACTCTTGTGAACTAGGCAATAATCACCCTCCTATTCCCTGTGTTTATAGCTAAGGCTAACACTGCACACATTTCTCAAAATATGAATTTCCTCCTTCAAATGTCTTTATTATTTTCATGGAAATTACATTTCTAGATAGCCAAAGTCATTGGAAACATTTATATAATTATTTAGTTTCATTTACTTAAGGTAAATGCCATTTTTAATGAAATTTTATTTTTATCTGTCACTTTTATTTAATAATGAATATAAAAAAGCAAAATGTATTGTATTAAAATTTGAAATCAACCAATTTTATAAATAGTGAAAGGGGATTATGTTGTTAACAACCCATTTGTTCGTACAAATCATCTGAAAATATAAGATCACCCAGTAGGGTGTATTTAACTAATTACTTGTGAGCCTTACATGTTCAAGGATTACTCTGTGCCATGAAGAGGATACGTGACATTTGCGTTGCTCCCTCTTGAGCATATCTGTTCAAAATTCGCCCGTTCTCTTTCCTATTTGCGACTAATCTAAATGGGCACGTAACTAAATGCATTTATTCATTTTTATTAAACAAATATATTGCATCCATTATGTGTTCAGTGTGCTGGATAATAAAAAGAAAAGAAAGAACAAGGCTTACCATAAGAATTCAATATACATTAAAGGAAAGCAAGAAGACCAAGCATTTGATTTAAAAACAAAACTTCAAATAGTCTAACACAAAACCACAGTTTATAAAGCGTACATAGGAGTCAAAAGAATGCACTGTGTTGTGAGAGTACACTGATATATAAAATATAATGTTTTTTTAGTATAGCTGTAATGTTTAAAAATTGCCTGAGGGGAGGCAGGTGGATGTGAGTGGATAAAGAAGGTAAAGTTATTAGCTAAAGGACATATTTGCAGACCCCATGGACATGGACAATAGTTTGGTGAAGGCCAAGGGAGGCAGAGGCTGGGGAGGCTAGAAGTGGGCAAAGGGTGGGGAAAAGGGGGATACCTGCAATTATGTCAACATTAAAAATTTTTAATAAAAAATGCCTTTTGGTTAGTAATATGTAGAAAGATATCTAGCAGAATTGCTTAATGAATATGATTATTTATTAAACCAACATATATTTAGTTTCAATTATGTAATAAGGTCTAGAGAGGGAGAGAAAACAAGGTTCATATTCAGCTCACCCAAGAAAACAGGTAAGAGAGGAAGACATGCACTCACCCTTTGGAGCATCCATTCACTACAGACTTTTTTAGTCAAATGTCAAAGGGAAAGTTGTGAATTTTTCAGGATTTTTTTAAACCCTTAAATCATAATGAATTAATTTTCATTTCAATTTTAAATAGTGAAAAATTCATATGATAATTTTGTTGGCTTATAGTTTTGGTATCACAAATGAAATACTTTGAACATATGATCTGAAGGCTTCTGTAGGTTTTTATTATTGCAAATATTGAACAGACTGGGGCCAGTTTAAGGATGAATCAGAGACACACACAAAGTAATGACACTGAATTTGGCTTAAATCACCAAATATCAAGTAGTAAAACTAGATGCTAATCTCAAACAGGCTAAAAATAGACATAGCTGTTTAAATGGTGAGGTGGATATTGATGTGACATCTTTTAGTGAAGTTTCAAGTAGGGTAGGGACCCAAATTCAAAGCTTACAAGCTCAAGATTAAATGCTTCTGACTTATGAAGTCAAAATGTACATTTTCAATGATGTATTTGTGACCTGACACTACGAATATTTTTCTAAAATGCTTAACATTTTCTTATTTGAAGTAATTGACTTTTGAGTATTTTTTATCTAAAAATATAATTGAACATGTGTCAGTATTTTTAATGAGCACTCTTTCCTATTTATTCATCAACAAATAGCAGTAACAATTAACTGACAATGGGCAGTCAACTTTATAAGTGGTTTTACATGATTAACTGTAAGATCATAGTTCAGGTAAATATATCCATGTCATTCCTTTAAATAAAATGGAGCAAGTTAGTCCCATTATGATACTAATTACTATTTCCTAAAATTTCCTCATAATAACTGAGGCTATGAGGTTTTTCTTTTTTTTCTTCTTTTCTTACATGATTATTGTTGTGATGTTGTTATTGCATATTACAGGCCAACATACGAATAGCAAAAAATAATTCTAGATATGCTATTATTTTTATGAATTAGGAGACACATTTTCCTGATGTAATACTCTTCATATAAACATCAACTTAAATTGTGAACTGTTCCTTTTTAGTGGCTTTTGAAATAGTACCATAAATTCATCCCCTATACAGGGAGCTTCAGCAGCGAGATTTGAGGCAGCCCGTCATGCAAAAAGTAAGGCATTGCTCAAAAGAGGCAGTTTTAGAAAAAGGTCATTGTTAGGCTCAAGTGAGGAGGCAATGAACGCACAGCTTCTCTATCACTGTCCATTCATCTAATGGAACAATTTTATTTCCAAATTTAAGAGTTCAGAGATGCTTTTGACCTTTGGTCAGAAAAGATGCTGATGCTGAAAATGGCTCTTATTCCTTTACAGTAATTTACCTACGCGTATGTCTAGGCCCCTACAGCAGCAGTTACCACTGAAATGTATTTGGACCAGGCTTTTAGCCCAGTCTTGATGTTTTACAAGAAAATTATTTAAATTCTCCCTATGATTGCAATGTAATTTTCTCCCCCTTGACTCTCAGTTATGTCAATTTATAGTCTTTTTCCTTGTATATCCCCAAAATCAAAATTGTATGAGGACTGAATCTGTCATAAATGCATGATCTCTAATTGGACTTTCAGTGCTACTTGGCCATGCTTTTATTAAACTTTTCGTGGCTCTCTTTTGTATTTCCAGTGACTGTGTCAACCATGTTCCACACTTTCCAAACTTAAAATCCCACCTCCTATCTCTGTGGTAGACTTAGGCCAGTTCATATGTGGCTCACTTGGTTCTTGTCTCTCCCACAAGAATGATTTAACTCCTCCATGTCCTTTCTGTTACATGGCTGGGGCCAGGCTGTTTTGAGCAGAAGTGGATTCTGACTTATTCTCAGTGGAGAACATCCAGTGTTCTTCTCCTCTGCCTTTGTTGACCTGGAGACCTTATGATCCTAATCATGAAGATACAATGTAGTGGAGATTCTGTTAGCCTGAATTGTCATGGAAGAAGCATGGAGGCTAGTTGTCACAGAGTGTCAGCAGATCACATTTTCATGAACAAGGAAGGAAATTTTGTAGTTTTAAGCCACTGAGATGTTGGAGATGTTGGTTTTAAATAATAGCCAGAGGTATCCTAACTTATATACCTTTACATTTAGATTATGATCTTTTTTATGATCCTGATATAGTTGAGATAACTCAACACGTTTTCTTTTACTATAATATAATTGTATTTATGTAGTTCAAAATATTTCTGCATCTTTCTTTGCATCAATGTCAAAAGAAAACTGTGTAGTGTCAACCTTTTATTTATAATCCTGTACAATGATCATCAGTTTCTTCTGAGACAATGTTTTATTAAGTAAACATCTTCAGTGTGAATTTTTTAAACAAAATACAGTCACATTTTCTTCATTGCGATGAAACTTTAAATTGATATTGCAGCCTGGCCAGAGTGGCTCAGTTGGTTGAGCATAGTCCTGTGCACTGAAAGGATACCAGTTCTATTCCAGGTCAGGGCTCATTTAGGAGGCAACAAATTATGTTTCTCTCTTACATCTCTCTCTCTCTCTCTCTCTCTCTCCCTCCCTCCCCCTCCCCCCTCTCTCCTTCCCCCCTTTCCTTTCTCTAAGCATGTCCTCAGATGGGGATTAAAAATAAATAAATAAATAAATAAATAAATAAATAAATAAATAAATAAATAAATAAATATAGCTATAACATATGTAAGCTATATGATATATTTACTATATATGTATAAGATTCTATAATCCACAGACATCTTTAAGGTCTCACAGCTGATATCGAATGGAGCCAGAACTGGAAACCAAATGCTTCTGAGCAGAGATCCATAACTCTGTCCTTTCCTCTACATCATCTTCTTCTGAAACACATTATTCCCTTGGCTTTTACAGTATGTAGTTATCCTAATTATCATTTTACTTCTTTGGATTCAATTGATTGCCTATTAGCTATTTCATGATACTTATGTGTCTTAGGCACTCAACTTTCTTTGAATCTAATTTTATTCAAGTATAAAATGACCATGTCTACTTGATAGCTTTTCATAAGAACTAGGTGAAGTGATATAAACATAGCTTAGTTACTGATATATACCGACTTTTGAGAAATATTAGATGTGTTCTTTTTTATACTTTGCATACATTATCACCCTCTTCCTGAACTGACCTCTTCTAGTTTCTTTGGTTATGAAGTGGTTGTCAATTTTTAGACTTGTATCAAATTATCTCCCTTCTCAACCATTTGCTATCTTCCACTTGAATACTTATACATTTTTTTGCTTATTTTGTTTTATTTTCCTGTTATACACATATGCTTAATTTCCAAATGGATTCTGAATTCCCTGAAAAGGACCTAGCATATCTTCATTTTTTCCCTTTATTTTATTATAGCTGCTGCTGCTGCTGCTGCTGAGTTTTTGAATGGGTACATATTATTTGAATCTCCTGGTGAGAAAATACCATGTATGCTAAACCATCTTTATCAAACACTGGACCTCTTGGAATACCAAATATAAGGTTCAGATGACATGTCATTAATATCACTTGCTACATTATTATGACATTTTCTTAACTCAGCTCAAAGTATAACATTGGCGAGTTTAAAATAAACTAACAAACAGAATAGAAACAGATTCATAGATACAGAGAACGGACTGATAGCTGTTGGAGGGGAGGGGGTTATGGGGCTGTATGAAAAAGGTGAAGGGATTAAGCAAGAAAACCCCAACAGTATGGTGATTACTAGAGGGAAACGGGAGTGGATGGAGGTAGAAGAGGCTTACAGGGGGCTAAATGGTCATAGAAGGAGACTTGACTTGTGGTAGTGAACCCACAACAAAATATACAGATGTATTATAGAATTGCACAGCAGAAACCTATATAATTTTGTTAACCAATATCATCCCGAGAAATTCAGTAAAGAAAAAAACAGCAGGTTCTGTCATGAACCTAGGGAAGTAGCTCTTGACCTTTTAGTCCTCTAGACTCTACTCCAGTATAAAATAGATTTGACAGTATTTTTTTTCATCTTAGAATTTTGTCTCTTCTCTCCAAAGAGATATTAGTTATAAATTATTGGATGAGAAGATGCAGTTTTATCTATAATTATTTCTTTCAGTCGTGCTGTTTAGATAGTAGGAGACCAATGAATATCAAAATTATTTTAAATGTATGGTGAAGTTATAGCTGCCACAAATGATGGCATCAAATGAATAATGAAGCTGAAAACATAGGAGCCTAATCACATGAATGTATTTCCTGTTCTTTGCTAGATACTTATTAGTAGATTCTCAAAATAGGATTTTAGGTAATACTTTTGTTAGCAAAATATTTTGATTCACAGGATCATATGTCAATATTGCACATGGTACTGCTACTGTATTTCTATGTTCACTGCCTTAAGTTGGTTACCATAGCCTAGAGTTTAAAGCTTTTAACTCTTATATTCAAAGAATAATGTTTCTGATCATTTTAAATGCAAAGTGCTTTCTGTAGCAAGTCATGATACAATGTCTCAGGAGACAGATGAAGCTGCCATGCTCTTCTTTTAAGTTGAATTAATTCTTGTGACGACTGACATCCATGAAGACTAAAGTGCTTCAGTTACAGAAAGTAGCTACCAGTCAGGAGAAGCAGCCAGCGGCTTTTACTATTCTGCAACAGGAGTGTGTAACAAAAGGTTTGCCATGTCTTGTCCCCTTAGATTCCCTATGTCTTTGTTAAAACTCCTATCCATGATACTGAAATTTAGTTGCTTTACACTGAAAATTTATTTTCTCACAAGATCCCAAATTTCTGCCATACCTTATTTCCCTCATATACACTAGTTGTGGAAATCTTTAAAAAAATATTGTTCACTGAGGTCAAGAGGTCATTCCCATGGTAGTATTGCTGTGGGAGGAGTGAAGTGAAGCCTGAGGGCACAGGCTCCAAAGCCAAGCAGACCTGTAATTGCATCTGTGCTTTGCTACTTACTAGGGACCTTGAACAAGTGGCCCTAACTGCTTTGAAACTTAATTTACCCATCAATAAAATTGATATATTAATAGGACCTACCTTACTGGGATGGTATGTGGGTAGGTTAAATAAAAGAATGAATATAAAGTCTTAATGTTTTTAATATAGTGTATGGCACATGGTAAACCTTCAATTTTAGCTTCATCATTATAATGTTGTTGCTGCAATCATTAGTACTCTTGATCAATCACTGTTGATTGGCCTCAGGAAGGCTATCTGGTGCTGCTTATAATTATACCTTAAAATTCTAATTTTTAAAATACAGTGTGAAAATGCTTATAAACATTTATTTCTGGATGGTGCAATCACTTTTTATAGGCTGTGTTAGCCAAATAATAATCAGGATATTGTTTTGCAGACTGAAGAACAACGGTTTGTTTGACACGAGGCTATGTCATCCTAAGTCACCCCATTTTTTAGAGGTAGGTTTACATCTGCTGTTAGGATATTATTTTTCTGGACAATGCTTATGAGACTGCTAACAGAACATGCCTTTGCTTCTATCTGTCATATTTCTCTTTTAATTGTTACTTTCTTCTTTTATATTAGGAACTTCATAAAAAAATATTGCCTGTCTAGCAATGTAGGAATTATATGTCCCAAACAGAAAGAAGCATTCCCAAAGATAGTCCGACTAGTAGTATTGCTGTACTTAGTCTTGCATGTACAGCTGAATTTAGAGAAGCAAAAATAGAGAAATGATTTGTGTTACCTTCCATTTCAGTTAATTCCTGTTGCCTAATTTTACTGTCTTAATAACTATAGTTGTTTGCTAGGGCTGTTATAATATAGGGCCTCAAACCGAATGCCCCAAGCAACAGAAATGGACTCTATTGTTCAGGAGGCCAAAAGTCTGAAACCAAGGTGTCAGTAGGGTCATGCTCCCTCTGAAGGTGCTAGGGAAGGCTCTGTTCCAGATCTTTCGGGTAGTTTCCATAGTTCCTTGGCTTGTGGCAGGGTATACTCCCAGTGCGTGTGCCTCTATGTCCAAATTTCCTATAAGGGTACCAGCTATGTTGAATTACAGGCCCACCCTACTCCAGCATGGCCTTGCCTTAACTAATTACATCTGCAATAACACATTTCCAAACAAGGCCACACTCTGAGGTGTTGGTAGTTAGGACCTCACCACAGGAATATGGGAGAGTGTGATTGAAGCCATACCGATGTGATGGAAGGCATTTTTGATCTAGTGACTTTGAGTACAATAAAAAAAATATTTATTTTTATATGTTAAGAAATATCTTGAAAAGTTATTTAAACTAGTCCAAATTATTAAGCATGACTACAAAAGATGGTTCCTTCATTGGTTGTTAGTGAGGCTGATTTGGTTATAAAAAGTAAATTCAAGGTTAGCACTATTTTGGACATAGTTCTCTTCATTGTATTATTTACCAAGAACCTTTTTTGGGGGGAGATTAAAATACTAAAAATGGAACAAATCATGGATATGGTCATTATTGCTATGAACTAAATAATCTATGATTTAAGCTATAGTAAGTTCATGGCTTTGCCTGGTCAATGTAGTGGTCTGGTGTACTGCAGAGAGATCAGATGATGATGATGGCATAAGACACCACAAGATGCTTTTTACTGGTGAAAGACACCAAACTGTTAGTATCATCTGAAAGAAAATTCCTGTCTCAGCTCACCAGAAAACACTGAATCAAAGACTTGTCTTCTTTTATTGGCATTATACTTCATCTGAATAAACACTCTGAATAATTCTCTGCAGGTGAATTTAAAAATAGCCACACAAATATGCAATTTAATTCATTTGGAAATGAATCACATGTCCATATTTTCTATACTGAAATCAGATTCCAGAAATGGAAGTGATGATCTGAATTATTTTATAAAAGTTGGTATTTTGAAGACTGAAAATGTATATATATAATTTTTACATTCAAATATTATGAAAATGGACTGACACTTCAATTTGCCTTTTGCTACTAAGTTAAAGGAGTAATAAATAGCTACTAAGCTTTTATTTATTGATTTTTAATTTTGTTATTATTTTATATAATTAAAACAATTTACATGTATGCTATATATACATTTACATAATGGTTGCATAAAAATAAAGACATAAAACTGCTTCTATTTCCAGCAGTTTTTTCGTTTTGTTTTTTTGTTTGTGTTTTTTAAAAATATATCTTAATTGATTTCAGAGAAAGGAAGGGAGAGGGAGAGAGAGAGACAGAAACATCAACGATGAGAGAGTCATCATGGATCAGCTGCCTCCTGCACGCCCCCAATTGGGGACGGAGCCCGCAACCCGGGCATGTGCCCTGACCGGGAACTGAACTGCGATCTCCTGGATCCTAGGCCAATGCTCAACCGCTGAGCCACGCCTGGCAAGGCCAAGCAGTTTTTTTTACACATGATGAATTCCATTTATTATTACAAAGTAGACCTTTTAAGCATACTTTAGAACATTGAAACAAAAACACTCAGCTTCAACTTAAATTGTGC
The DNA here is from genome assembly GCF_054644295.1 of Miniopterus natalensis. NCBI lineage: Eukaryota > Metazoa > Chordata > Mammalia > Chiroptera > Miniopteridae > Miniopterus > Miniopterus natalensis. The sequence goes on from NC_142083.1 coordinate 48,376,072, forward strand.
ACCAGTGGAGTGCACATAATAAAAAATATTTCAGACTTCTTAACATATTTAAAAGACTATTCATTGTAAGTAGTTTATACTTTTTGTCACGTTAAAAGAGCATTCATTCCTACCACAATGAATGCAGTGCCAAGCACCATTCTACATATATATGAAAGTCCTGTCATTCTACTAAGGAGGAGACCAAGATTCAAAGAAGTTACTTTTCATGACCACACAGTGAATAAGAGGTTCCGGATTCCATGTCACTCCAAAGCTTGTGCTCTCTGTTTTACCATGTTGCTTCTGTACTGTAGGAAGTATATTACCTGTAAGTAAATATGTATTTAAAAATTTATCTCAATTCTTTATATATATTATACAACTTTAAAAAAATGATACATAATTATGGTTTGAGGAATGACTTGCCAAGTCCTTATAGCAATTTACTGTATGACTTAAGATCATAAGAACATTGGTTTGATGTAAGCCTGCCTTTGTAACCTAAGAAAAGTCACTCTAACCCTCTAGGCCTCAGTCTCCTCTTCGGGAAAATGGGGTCAATCATCCAGTTACTGTGAAGGTTATCTGAGATAATGAATGTTAAAGGGGCCATTTAGTAACTCATAGGAAACTTTCTTAAACATTATGTACTGTATAAATATTCTCCCATTCTGCTTTTCACTTTCTTTCAATGAACAAGTTATTTAATTTTTTAAAGTAAATGTTTTAAGTATAAAGCAAGTGGAGAAAATGGCACATAGCAGAATTGTACAGAAGTGATGAGGTTCGTTAAAGTGAACCGTCATGTTAAGCAGCACTTAGATCTTAAATTTCCTTTATCAGCACTTCAGAGGCTCCCTTGTTTCTGTTCTTACTGCAATCAAAAAGATAATTATTATCCTAACACCATAGAACAGTTTTATTTATTCTCAAACTTTTTACAAATGGCATCATAGATTATGTACTGGGTTATTTTACTTAACATTATTTTGCGTGATTCAAACATGTTTATGCATGTAGAGATTTGTTCATATTTAATGCTGTGTAGAAATTCATTGTATCGATATTATGTTATCTACTCCCTATATTGTCATGGGACATTTAAGTTGTTTCCAGTCTAGTGTTACAGTGAGTTCTCTGTATACGCTGGCTCCATATCCTTGGAATCAACTGCAATAAAAAATATTTTGGAGGAAAAAAAGGTTGCTGACCTGTATTATGTAGTGAGGCCTATGATGCTTGCAACTGTACTGAATATGTACCTAGCATTTACAGTGTTTAAAGTATTATAAATATTCTAGAGATGATTTAAAGCATATGGGAGGAGGTGCATAGGTTATATTCAAATGCTATGACATTTTATGTAAAGGATTTGAACACCAATCTCCTGTGAATACTGATGGGCAACTACATTATAAATAGTGCTGCTATGGCCGGGCCAGCCATGGCTCAAGGGCTGAGCATCTACCTAGGATCCAGGAGATCGAGGTCCCATTCTAGGTCAAGGCACATGCCCCGATTGTGGGCTCGATCCCCAGTCGGGGGCTTGCAGAAGGCAGCTGATCAATGACTCTCTCATCATCGATGTTTGTATCTCTCTCTCTCCCTCTCCCTTCCTCTCTCTGAAATCAGTAAAGATATATTTAAGAATAAATAAATAAATATGCTGCTATGAACATTCTTCTGCATGTTGCTTGGCAAACAGATGTGTGAATTTCCTGGGATAAATATCTAGGGGTTGAGTTGCCATTTCATAACATGTCCACATATTCAACTTTATTAGATACTGCTAATTAGGTTCTATTAGATACTCTTTTCCAAAGTGGTTGCATCAATTACAGTCCCACAAGCAGTGTATGCATGTTTCAGTTACTCTTAACTTTCCATCAACACTAGTAACTGCCTTTTTTTATTTTAGCCATTTGTATTAGTGAATATTGGTATTGCTTTAGTTATTAATTAGCCATTCTTTGTTATTTAATGAAGGTGATCACCTTCTCTTATATTTTGGCTACATATATACTTGCATGGTGGCTGTTGAAGTCTTAGAAAGTTCCCTTATACCCTGTTCCAGTCAATCCCTTTCTACGCTTTTAGAGGTAACAACTATAATGATTTCAGTCTCCATAGGTTAGTTTTATAACTTATTAACCTCAATAGAATATCATGATATATATATCTGGCTTCTTTGGCTCAACATAGGTCTCTGCAATTCTTTCATGTCTGATATTTATGAAAAATCTTTTCTTTTGCATTAGTGAATAGTGTTTTATTATATAAAACTGTCATTATGTGTTTATTCATTCGCCTACTGATTGTAAATTTGGGTTCTCAGTTTGTGGATATAGTATTTTCATTAGTTGTTTTTTAGGAATTCTTTATATTATATAAACTAGCTCTGTCCAATAGAATTTTATATGCTGTTCAGTTTGACAGTCATTTCCAACAAATGACCATTGAGCACTTGAGATGAGGGTAATATGACTAAGGAACTGAATTTATATATATATATATATATATTAGAGAGAGAAAGGAAGAGGGAGAGAGAGAGATAGAAACATCAATGATGAGAGTCATTGATCTGCTGCCCCCTGCACGCCCCCTACTGAGGATCGAGCCTGCAACCCGGCCATGTGCCCTGACCGGGAATGGAACCTCTACCTCCTGGATCCTAGGTCGACGCTCAACTGCTGAGCCACAGCAGCTGGGCAAGAAACTGAATTTTTAACTTAAGTCAAATTAATTATAATTTAAATAGAAACGTGGCTAGTAGCAAAAGGTCTAGATGTACATTATCTTGTTTACTGTACATAATGTGAAATATTTTCTCCCAGTCAGTGGCTTGCTCTTTTGCTTTTTAAGAATTCCTTCCTATTTTGTATATATACAGTTATATCATAAACAAATAG